>NC_143567.1:71952500-72260000 GCF_054136105.1 Typopeltis vanoorti | reverse complement strand
CTTAATGTATAGCATTATACATGTCCGCAAGGAGATGTGCTTTGCATTATGGGAGATACTGAGACAAGGAGTGATGAGAGCTTGGTCCACCTTTACCACGAGTTGCCTCAGTCCTGAAGATGCTTCAGGAGCAAACTTTGTTTGCTTACACTTGGATAAAGGATTAAACTAAATTTATTATAGTCTAACCAAGTTGGAAAAAACTCCCAAGATCTGAGAGTTGGGTTAGAAATAAAACACTTTGATCAGACTAGAGACCACAGATATGAAGGTTCTGATAAAAATTAGGGTAGTGAACTGATGGTATCAATGGCCGAATCATAATAAAAATGAACTTGGCATTATTAGCATTCAAAAATATGTGAGCAGAGCTAATCTAAGATAATATGGCTACTTAAATAGAATGGTTGAAGAAAGATTAGAAAAAGAGGTGTTTGATGCCAAGATGGCAGAAAAGAAACCCAGAGGAAGACAAAGGTCTAGGTGGATTGATTCAGTCACAAGTACCTTAGAAGCACAAAATATTAGATATAAAAATATTGGAGCAGCGATTTTCAACCGGTGTGCCGGGTTACATTGGTGTGTCGTGAGAGTCTTCAGGTGTGCCGCTAGATTTGTGAAATTATATTAATTGAAAGAAATAATGTCGTAATTTGTGCATTTATTCCCTTGAAGCTCCCAGAAAGGAGAAGTAATTACTATTATTAATATCTTCTGTATGTAAATCAATCAAAATTATGTCTTTTTTTGCCAGATCGTCAAAAAAATTAAAAGAATATATTTTTAGTGTGCCACAGAATTTTAATAATTAGTCTAGGTGTGCCATATTATGAAAAAGGTTGAAAATCACTGGAGTGCTCACAAGTAATTGATTGATTTGGAGGAAACTTGTTGACAGGAGATTAATAATAATGTAAACTTAATCATGTAGTGTTGTCACAGTAACCTGAACATGCCTTGGGGGTACATATCAGGAAATTGATGATGATGATGATGATGAGTTTAGGACAACATGCATTAGATCACTCCTTACAGCAAATAATTTTACATCTCCTCCAGATGCTGGCCTGGTTGGCCAAGTAGTTAGCATATCCACTCTCTAGCCCCACAGGTTACGAGTTTGAACTGTAGGCATAAATCTTTGTGATTGTCTTTAGGTGAGAGATAAATTTTACTACTCGGTGTGAGACCATACCCAGATTATCGAAGGCCTGAATTGGCTTGAAAATAGCTTCATGTGTAGTCTGTACAGCAGACCTTCTGGACTATGTAAAATAAATAAAAATACAAATAAAAGAAAATAAATAAAAGACAAATTAAGTACATTAGTACCAGTGACTGGGCTAAGTGTTTCTTTTTCAATTTTTTTACTATTTTTTATTTATTTATTCTTAATTTTGTCTTTTATTTATTTTATTTTATTTGTATTTTTATTTATTTTACATAGTCCAGAAGGTCTGTTGTACAGACTATACATGAAGCTATTTTCAAGCCAATTCAGGTCTACAACCTTTCATGGGTAGGAGTTATATAAAAAAAAAATAAAATGTAGAATTGTACATGATTTATTACTAATCAGACTTTGTAAATATGTAAACAGTATAAATAAAGCTTTCATCTTACGCCAGTTCCATCTTCCTCCAATCAATGATCATTTCTGTCACTTCTAAGAGTTCAGTTTGAAGAGAGACTCCCTTATGTGCATTTATTTCCCAATCCTGAAAAGAATAAATAAAATTTACAGAATAACTTTTGCTCTTTCATACTAAAGACTACTTTAAATTCTGAATTTCTATAATTTTTTCACCTATCACTAATGCCAATTATCTGGTTAGGTAATTTTTTTTTCCCCTACAAATACCCATCATTTTAGTAGCATCATTAATTATTATTATTATTGTGTGTGCATTGGTGCTGTACACAAATTATTTTGCAACACTCTCAAATAACTATTTTATAGAAAGGAGATAGGATTTATTAGTGAAAGCATGGTACTGGATTCTATTATTGTATAACGTTTTTTCACTTAGGCTGCAAATTGAATTATATTATTGTATTAAATCATTAATGCACTAAACTAAAGTATTGAATATGTGAAATATATGACTTCTGCATTAATTCAACATTGGTATCTCATCTGGGTCTGATTCCCACTGATAAGATCTCGATAAAGGTAGAAGTGGGCCAGGTTAGTAGTCCTTCCAATAATACATAGCATTATATATGCCTGAAAGGGTGTGTGTTTGCATTATGGAATATAAAGCTATAACATGAAATAACTGGCTATTATATACAGGTAGCTCAGTCTCATGACTAAGCTACTTGTTATATGGAATGTTTGTGCTTGAATGCACTTCAAGCATAAACTCTATTTGCTTACACTTGGATAAAAAATCAAACAAGAAAATAATTTCCTGGCAAGTTCAATGGAATTTATTATTGTTTAAGTGGCTGGTAAAGCCTGGTAGAATTAATAAACACTAACTTTCTATTGTTTATATGGCTATTCCAGAAGATCTCATGAAGATGCTTCTTCAGGAGAAAATACATAAATTCAGGTGTTAAAATCAGAGCCAACTACAACAACTACATACAAAACAATTACATAAATGTAAGTGATATCAATTACATAAATACTGGTGTAATGAGAAAACATAATGTTCATCATAACCTAGATCTGCATGATTGAGTTATTTTTATAAAAGAGGACCAGGCTTGGTTTTATTATAATCAAAGAGTTATATTAAAGTCTGGTCTCTTATCAAACATCTCATCCACATGGACCAAGGTTATAATGGGCACTATGCTTTTCATCAAAATAATACCTCTTTTTATTTATTTTTTATCAACTCTAGACATAAGAGGTCTCAAAGACTTATAAGATGACAGTGCCAAGTGTGTATGCAAGTGGTCAGACAGAAGAAAGGAATCTGCTAATGTGTTTCTTGAAGAGTTGAAAGTTGTATGGACTAGAGAATATGGTATGGAGAAGACTGTTCCAAAGAACAGAGGTGTATAGAATGAAGAAAGAGAATGAAAAGTTCCTTTGGTGAGTCTGAAGCTGAGTGATTATGTATATGGATGCCAAGTAGCAGATGCCCAAGTTAGAACATGGTACAAAGAAAAGCAGCAGTGACTAGTTCAGTGAAGCAGTGTATATAGAATATCTATATGTATGCTGCTCCACTGAAGACATAATGCAGAAACAGAGCATCTTCAGAAAGTCATTAGGGGGAATCAGTGAGAAAACAGCATCTATCAAGCAAATTGCTCTGATTTGGATACAGTTTGGCATTCTGAGGGAAGTTTTCTGTGCGTAACTTCATATGCAAGAACAATATTCTAAGGCCGAGTAGATTTTGAATTTATAAAGTGATTAGAAGTTGAGCAGTAGTGTTTAGAATGAAAAATAGTACCAAACTTTTTTGGAAGCAGAAGCAGTTATGGACATAATGTGTATACACCAGAATACACTAGATGTGAAAGTTAGCTCAAGAGGAGAAAACTGATCTCAGTGAGTGAGCAGAGTGTTATAAAAAGTGAGGCACATGAGGCATGGTCTTTCTTCCAGGAAATAAGGTAGGATTGTTGTGTTTTGGTAGCTTTTATATACATTGGAAGATATTGAAGCTTGAGTTATCTGAATTCTACATGGTTTTGTGAATAATTAGGAAGAATGAGGTGATTTAATGTCATTGGGAAAGCTATGGATAGGAGGGGATGCATTAGTGAGAGAAAATCATTGATGTATAGGAGAAAGAGGGTTAATACTTCTGTGTTAATACATTAACACAGAAGCTTAATGTATTCCAGCAATGACAATATAATCAGATGAGAGGGAAGAATCATTCAACATGACATGTAATGATTAATCAGAGAGGAAGCTAACAATCCACTCACAAAGGACAGGAGGGTTACCATAAGATGGCAGCTTGGAAAGAAGGGTGCAATGTTAGACTTGATCAAATGCCAAGTACCACCAGATTGGTTAAAAAGATATATTATATTTAATAAAGGAGACAGAGATGACTTTTGAAATTAGAGAAATAAACTCATTAAATACTATATCAAACATATGGTATATATCTGAATAAAAGAATTAAGAATATTGTAAATAATTTACCCTCAGAAGAACAAACTGGTTTTGGACAAGGAAAATCACACACACACACACACACATATATAAATAAATGTTTCGGATTACCAAAATGAGATGAGAATTTCAGTGGGAGATATATTTAGCCTTTTATAGATTATGAGAAAACTTTTGATAAAATGCATAAAAAATATGGGATATGCCAAAATTAATGTCTAGTATATTTCACACATGGAAAATGTTGGCTAGAAACATTTTCATACAATATTTATTATCTCTGTTAATTTTCTTGTGCATTACAGTATACTTCTTATACTCTTATAGACTTCTTAAATCATCCAGAAGTCTACCACGTCTATCTATATATCTAAATATACAGGTAACCCTCGTATAATGCAGATGTACGGTTCCATAGAAATGCCGCGTTATATAAATCACAATATGAGAGACTCAGATCATATGGGAAAAGTAGGGTTATGATCCGAAATCGTTTTTTTTTTAAATTATATAAACACAATGACATATCCAACAAAAAAATCTTTTTATTTATGTAAGTTAAGAAAACATACAAACTATGAAACAAATGCTGTTGTTGTGTGGTAGAGCCTTTCAGCTGTTTGGGGGCAGCTATATATATACACCACCATCTAGGGAAATCACTAAGAGCAAGGTTGCTGTATTATATCCTATGAATGTACCCTGTGTGTTCACGGGGCCGGTTGGCCTGCTTGGGGGATGAAAAACCCCATATAAATTGGTGGGAAAAAACATGCTGTCCACACCCAAGACCAACTAACTTGCCTTAAGCTCCTCACATCGTGTTGGGAATTGAACCTAGAACACTCCTTCCCCAGGCATATAGTTACAAAGTTTGCAACTGAAAATATCTTCAGGACTGGGGTAAGGTAGTACAACACCAGGAAACTCGTAGCAAAGGTGGACCAAGCTAACATCACTCCTATCTCGGTATCTCCCATAATGCAAAACACATCTCCTTGTGGATATGTATAATATTATGCATTAAGGGAAGGGCCACTACCCAGACTAGTTTCGACCTTTATTGAGGTCTCTTCAGTGGGAGCCAGGCCCAGAAGTGCAACTTTTGGCAACTCCTATAGGTAAAGATGACCTCACTAATGCTTCTGCCTGGTATCTCCACTTCTGGGCCTGACTCCGATCAAAGAGACCTCAATAAAGGTCGAAACTAGTCTGGGTAGTGGCCATTCCCTTAATGCATAACATTAGACATATCCGCAAGGAGATGTGTTTTGCATTATAGGAGATACTGAGATAGGAGTGTTGGTACTTGCTCCACCTTTGCAACGAGTTGCCCTGGTGTTGTACCACCTTACCCCAGTCCTGAAGATATTTTCAGGCACAAACTTTGTTTGCTCACACTTGGATAAAGGATTAAACTAAATTTATTATATTCACAAACACGAAAATGGTGAGAATCAAACCTGAAGCGTGTTGATTAAAGATCAAACATGCTATCCATTTATCTTTCTTTCTTTCTTTTTTTTTTTTGTAATAATAATAATGATGAGGGTCATTTAAGAGTGAAAAGCTAGATAAGTAGGAAGACATGTCCACATAGCCTTCTTACGGAATGTGAGGACCAACAGGGGTTTTCTGATCTAATGGCTAATTCTCACCTACTCAGGTATACTCTATTAGTAGGTATTTACATGGATACTCACAAGCCACGTGTCACTTCTCGCTCTACTAGGAAAAAATAAACAAAAAGAGAAGAGGAGACAACAAAAAAAAGGAACAAAATAAAGAAAAGATGAGGGAAAGAAAAACAGGATTAATAAAAATTGCTGTAATAAAAAAGTTTAATTCGAAACACATTAAATGAAGTTTACTTTGAATAATTAGAATAATTTTAAAGTCAAAATACAATAATTTTAGTTATTTACTAGTAGAGGTCTACCTTGTATCCATTTCTTAGAAAGCTCCTTAAAATTAGGTGTGTGATTAGTCAAAGCAGGTCTTACAAGCTCGTTCAAATATTCATAATTTAAAACAGATCTATATTTAGATTTAATAAATTGTAACTAACATGTTATGCCAGGCAGGCATAGCTTTTGCATCCCCACCTCTCACCTCACTATGCACACACTCACTCACTCCCGTACCATAGCAACGATCAAAGGTTGCAGCTCTAAATCTTACCAGAATTATTTTGCCTCCAAAAGTGGTTGACCACCCCTGGTTTAAACCAAAAGAAAATGATAGTGCAGCATGATGGAATTTCATGATGACATGAAGCATCATTTGTTGAAACGAGCCCACACCATTATCCTAGTATGAACAGAAATTGCTCTCTTAAACTTTCCCAGTTTTGGGAATTTATCTTACTCGATACCCTTCATGATTGTGTTAAATAACTTATTAGTTGATAATGATGTCAATGTCCTTTCCTTACAGATCGTGCTCTCCTGGTGCAAAAAATATTACATTGCATGCTATAATTTTCATTGTTTTTCTACTGTGTTTTGCTTTAACTGTTCACACCGATGGCATTGAAATGCGACTGAAAATTTTGATCTTTGTAAATGTTTATTTCCAAAAGTAAATTCCATAATTTACTTGCTTAAAACAATAACTCAAACAGGACACTTACCTGTGCAGCAGCTAAAACTGTCTCAAAACCAGTAACAAATTTAATTAATGGACTATTAACAGGAAAGCTCAAAATGCGATCAATAATCTGAAGAACCTAAGAGAAATGAGATATATTATACTATCATGCTAAGTAATAAAATATTCATTTGACACATCTACATAAATTACTGTAATATTTCTACTAGTTAAATATTAAAAAATTAAATTTACAATTAGAATTGCAGAATACTGACAATGTCAAGACAAAGTGACAATAATAATAATACAAAGCAACAACATATCAGGTCATTTTATAAGTGACATTTTGCGGTTTTACATTTCATGCTGCTGGAAAAAGAAATATTTTACAAGGCATATTTGTATATACTGTTTTTCCTTTAAGATATAAGAGAAATATTCGACAGAAAAAAACACAGACTTTAGTAACTTAAAATTACTGGCAAATATTTCATTTTTATGTCTTGAAAAATATCTTCAGAATTTGTATTTATATTTATAAATGCTTCTGTGTAGTAATTTTGTGTTGTTCCAACCCAGACTTATGAATTGTAATCAAATAAATAATATAAATTTGATATTCAGAAATATGCTTTTCAAATGATCTGTTTTAAAGGATAAGCTGCAAGAACATGGAACATAATATGCAGCCTAGCAGTATAGAAGAGAGCATGTTTTTAGGGAATGGTAATGCCTGACATATTTGTTGATGAGTTAATAGTTTTCAGTAAACTGCTGAGAATTTTAGTTTGATTGATTGATTTGGGTTTTATGACACAAGGACAGCAAAGGTCATACTACACCAGGACATGGGTTACATCAGTACATAGGGTGTTGGTAGGTAAATAAATAAATAAATAAACAGTTACAAGGAGATAAAATAGTGAATAGTACAAAATATATGTACAATGTTTAGTATTTACAATGCAACATTACATATATACAAATCCATAATCATGTCTTTAAATCAATTAATATTTTTTAAAAATCTGAAAACATTGTGCAATCTATCTGAGTCTGATAACATCTGACTGAGCATATAGGACTTGGCCAGATACATAAAAATGTAATTTCTCTCTTGTGTGAAGTGCTCGCACTCCACCAGAATATGACTAATGGTAAGACGGGTGTCTTGCATTTTCCATACATAGGTGGGTCATCAGCCTTAAGTAAATAAGAATATATGAGATGACTGTGACTTATGCAGAGCCTAGCAATAACTTTCTCTCCTCTGTTACTGCACTGACTAGACTGCCAGTGCTTAATCTGATGTAATTTGTTTGTCAGTACTTCCTATCATGAGTAATATTATTGTGCAATTAACTCTAATTTTATAACTTCTGTGTAGTTAGTATAGGAGACTGTCAAAGAGTAGGTGGAGAAAATATGAACTGATCTAGCAGCTGCATCTGTGAAGTCATTTCTTTTATTTCCAATGTAGCTGGGAATCCAACACAACTGAACATAAAAATTAAGGGATCTTTATTTTGTGCAAGAGATTTATTTATTTTTTGTGCAAGCAATGGATGTGGATAATACACCAGAGAGGAGACAGTCAAAGAGTAGGTGGAGAAAATATGAACTGATCTAGCAGCTGCATCTGTGATGTCATTTCTTTTATTTCCAATGTAGCTGGGAATCCAACACAACTGAACATAAAAATTAAGGGATCTTTATTTTGTGCAAGAGATTTATTTATTTTTTGTGCAAGCAATGGATGTGGATAATACACCAGAGAGGAGACAGTCGGTAAAGAACTCAAAGAATCTGCATAAATTAATTCTGGTAGGAGTTTTTTTTGATATACACAATTGCAAGCTGAATGGCATGCAGCTCTGTTGTACAGGCAATCAGGTGGGATCTCATTAGAAATTGTAATGTTAGGGACAGCAACACAGTCAGAAGAGATCTCTGATCTTGAACCATCAGCATAAATGGGCAAGAAATTAGACTGGGCTGCTCTGTGTGCATTGAACAACTGAAGGTAGATGGATGAGACTTCTGTGGTTGACAAAGTGAGAGGCTGCAAAATGGGGTGCAAGTCTGCCATGGAGGAATACTGTTCTGTTTGATGAGGGTAATATTGTCAGCACTCATGCCAAATAGTAACATGCATACCAAAAATGCATGTTACTATTTGCATACCAAAAGGACAGATGGCAGTCTGATAGGACCTCCTAATGTAGAGAAAAGAGACTAGTTTGTGTATGTCAATCTCAAAGGGACTTTATTTTTAGAGCATAATTAAGAGACATATATTTTCATCTAAGTAACGGGGGGGGGGGGGACATTTTGCTCGGCATAAAGGCATTGAATGATTGATGTGTGAAAAGCACTGGTAGGTAATCAGATACTGTACACCCACAGATGCAAGACCCTTCAACACATGTCAGAAGGCGGCGAATCCATTCTGATGTTAGGGTAATCAATCCATCTTGTGGGATGAGTTGTTTATTATCACACATTGGAAAATTAGCCTTTCTTTTATGAAAATTCTAGTTTTTAAAGTGGTACCTATTTTGATTGTATAACAGTTGGAAAATTTTACATATAAAGCACATGATTTCGCATGTTGGTGACCAATTCGTACATTCTTTATTTCTTTCTCCCCTCAGCATGAATTGACTCTTCTTGACAAGTTGCCAGACTAGGGTCTCGGATATGTGGTCGGACAGTACCTTAATGATGGACTGGGTCCAACCACTGGAGTGTGCTCTTCCTTGCAAAACTGTAGACCTGGGACCTATAATCAAGCTTTGAATGTACAAGTGCATGATAAATGCAGAGGAAGGAACATCGATCAGCACCCCATTCGAAAGAGGATGTTCAATGCATTTTTTTTTTGCACTTATCCTGAAGATGACAATGTGTGTAAAGAAACTGAGCTTTCTATCAAAGATGAATCCCAGAAACTTGGCCTCTGGAACTATGAAAATATCAGCCTGTCACATCTTAAATCAGGATCGGGGTGGAGAGTGCATTTTTGCCAGAAGTGTACATAGATAACGTGAACCCATGAAAGATACGATTGATTACTTGTTGAAGTTGTCTTTCAATGACCCACATATTTCAGGAGTGAGCATAAAATGTGAAATCATCAACATAAAGACAATTACCTACTGTGAGAGAAAGCTGTTCAGTAATTAAGTTCACTTTAATAGCAAATACAGTCACACTTGAAACAGAGCCTTTAGGAACCCACTTTTCTTGATGATATGGTTGAGCTAATGTGCTAAACACCTGGACTTGGAACAGAACGGCTGGAGAGAAATTTTTAATAAAAACAGGAATGTACACCCGCCCCCAGACCCAGATTAAACAGGTCTTTTAATATGCTATATCTCCAGGGCTGGATCATAGGCTTTTTCCATGTCAAAGAACGCTGAAACCACATGCTTTTTTCGTGAAAGTGTCTCTTATACATGTTTATAAACGGACCCAATGATTCAAGGTTGACTGGTATGCTTTCTAAGTACCATAGAAGCCTTGCATTTACCATTTTTTTCCCAAGACCTTACAAAGACAGCTAATCAGACCAATGAGATGATAATTGTTGGTCTGGGTTGAATCCTTGCCTGGCTTTGGGATAGCAATGACAATCAACTTATGCCAAGAATCCAGAAACACTTCCTGCGTAAATATTCTGTTGTATAGTAAGAGAAGGAGAATGATGGAAGATGATGGGAGGTGTTTAATCATCTCATAATGGATGTCATCAGGGTCCACTACACTAAGGTGAGATAGCAAAAGGGCTCTTTTGAAATATACAATCAGCCTCTTTAACAAATGGCTGATTGTATGGCTCTATGCCCTTGGTACAGAAGCTTAATTGCTGTTTCTCTTGCTGCTCTTTCAATATTAAAAATTCAGGAGAATATGAGGCTGTTGCTGAGATTCTGCAAAGTTTTCATCCAAACTTAATGGATTCCTTCGGTACTAAAATACTGGAAATAAAATACTTCCTATTCCTAATGCAGTGATTCTCATAAGCTTCATACCTCACATCATCGTGAAGAATCCAAAATGATGTGCAGTATAAAGATAGTTCATTCACTATAAAATCCATGCATAACACTAAAAGAAAAATTGGTTAGAAAATTATTAATGCAATATGATTTAGCCGGCCTGGATGGCCGAGTGGTTAGCATGTCCACTCTCCAGCCAAAAGGCTATGGGTTTGAATCCCGCCATGGGCATGGATGTTTGTGAGTGTCTACGGAAATACCAGTGGTGGTGGTTGGCAGTAGATGCCGTTGGTGTAGTTGTGGTCAGTTGGTGGATTGAGCAGTGGAGACAGAGTTGCAGAGCAGGTGCCCTCCCTCGATGAATCCTTGGACTCCCTGGAGGTGTCAAATAATAATAATAATAACAAGATTAAAATATATTTTGAACGAACAGTTCTATATAATAATCAATTTTACAGAAATTAATATTTTAATATATAGAGTGACTATTTAATTATATAGTTAAAATAATGTAAAATTTAGACTTACTCTCTTCAGTGTTGGATGATCTGGAAATTGTTCCAGCAGAGTATTTATATGACTTTCCAACTTTTCCAATAATGGGCGACAGGAAATTGCTTTTTTGGGATTTGGATCATGATAAATGTCATATGATTGGCAGTCAGCAGGCAAAAAATTCTAAAACACAGAAATCACATAGTTATATTTAGAGCACCAATTATCTGGAGCTATTTGATGAAAGCAGTCTGAATAGATCAGCATAATTGATGCACTAAATATATATATATAAAAAAAAGAATATGCTGCATTAAATACAGGTGGTCCCCAGGTTAAGGATGACCTGACTTACAGCATTCCATACATATGAACAGGCTCCCAAGGCTCCCTCCCCAATAAAGATAATTAATAATTAAATTAACAATTCGGGAACTAGTTTCTTCCGTGCATGTAAACAAACCCACATGGCACACGCGGTTCATTGGTGCAGCAGCTTTGTTAGCAGATAGTCTCATTGTTTATACAGTTGCTTATGCACAGTATCACTTTTTTTAATTTTTTTTATTTGATTTTGTGAGTCTGTGATGGACCATGGACTATGATGGATAGTCAATGGATCAGGGAGTCATTTCTGCATTTAAGGCTTATTACTTATGGCATACATTCCCACAAGCAGTCAGGGTTGCAGAAGATGGTGATGACTTTGAGAGAGTTCTCTAAGAATTATGCCATCAAAAACATTGCTGATTCTTGGGAGGAAGTGAAGCAATTAACAATCAAAGGAGTGTGGAACAAACTCAATTCTGTGATAATTTTCGTGGCTTCACAGAAAAGCTGTCATGGATAGCGGCAATGCACTGATTTTGCCGCTATCAATGGGACTCTAGTAAGTCAATGATATCATTTTCATTGACTTACTAGAGTCCCATTTCCAAGAATTAACCAATGAAGACCTTATGAAGATAGAGAAGCAGTTGATAGAAACACAAGAACATGAAGAATCAGAAGACCCAGAGCAAGAAAGTTTATGACAAAAGAATTAGCTGAAGCCTATCATCTCATTGAAGCAGGATTTGCAAGTTCCTAATACTGAGCAGTTAACAAAGTTTTACCATGCAGTTAGTGAGAACATCAGCTGCTACAAGGCCATTCAGGATGAAAAAAAAAAAAAAAGGCTATGCGAACAACCCTGGATACCTTTTTTCTAGAAACCGACTTCAGTGACAAGCTTCCCTCCTCCAGCAACTGAATCAAATCCTGATTCTCCAAGCACCCACTCCATCCTCTCCAGCACCATCTCCATCATCCGATTAATGTTACCTACCTTCTTGCTTCAAAAATGCTCCTTCCAGTAAGCAAGACATTGATGTAACATTAGGTGAGTGCTAACATTTAATACTCTTTTTTGAAATTTCTCCTATGTCCTATTTAAACTTTTTGTATAAGTTTGTTTTTATGTTCTGTTTGCTTGAATTAAAAGAAAGAGCACAATAGTTTCTGTAACTTATTTTACAGAAATCACATACAGGAGTATTATTATTATTATACTGTATTATTTATTGCCATATATGAGCCATTATAGTATTGTTATTATTATTATTGTTACTACCGTATTATGTGCTGTTTATCAGGAATACATCTCATCTGTAACCAGGGGACTGCCTGTAGTTGGAAAATATATTTCTGAATCTTAGTAATATACATCTCAACAGCAAACATATATATATATATATATATATTAATAAGATTTAATGACTAAAACCGAGAATAATAGTAAGGCTTTATTGAAATAAAAACACAACTAGTTTTGGCTTTTGACAGCCTTCATCAGGTGTCTTCTAAGAATAGGAAACAGTAATAAAAACACAGAAGTTTAAAACTGTGAAGCACAGGAAAATTGCACTACATAATTGACATGAAAAAACGTTGTATTTACAAACGTGGCATTGTTTGTCGAGTGTGTGTGCTTGCAGACTCTCGCGAACGGCAGTACCGAACAACAGCAGAGTGACTATCAGGGATGTTGTAGCTCAAATTGTTATTTAAATGTTCACAATTAAGGATGATTTCTCTGGACTCCACAATTTTTCTCTCAAACTCATCATGGCAACGAAAGATGTTTTCGGATATATCCCAGCAGACTGAATGACCCTGGTGTTCATCATTAGGATTGTTCAAGAAAAGAACATGACTAGACAAGGCACTGGCATGTGTTCTTTTGTAAGAGATGTCTCTCTTGTGTTCCTCCATACGTAGTTCAATAGATTTATTTGTTTGACCAAAATAAGGGATATTACAATCACACCATATCTTATATACACCAGGATACTTCAGATTATGATGATGAGGCTTTGAATAGCTTACAGCAAGCGGATTTTTGGAAGTATAGTGAATAAGGTCCTGATGTTATACTTTTTAAGAACTTTAGTTAATTTTTTGGAAACTGAACTGATGTACGGGATGGAGATGTTACCCTTAAAGTTAGTTATTTCTTCAGTGCGGTGGCTAGGAGGATTTAGAAGAAATTTTTTAATGGTTTTATCAGAATATCCATTTGTCTAAAGACATGAGAGAGGTAATTAATTTCTTTTTGAAGTTCATCTGGATCATTCAGAAGAGAGCATGCTCTATGTCCCAAGGTAGAAATAGTTCCAAGTTTTTGTGGAGGAAAATGATGGGACTGACTGTGAAGATATCTATTAGTTTGCATAGGTTTTCTATACATGGAGATTCTAAATTTTCCAGAGCAGCATGAAAGTTTTATACCTAGGAATGGTAGGGAATTGTCATATTCAAGTTCAACTGTGAATTTTATATTAGGATGCTGATTATTGAGATGATTAAGAAAATCCATGAGAAAGTTATGGCCGTGACTCCAAATAATAAAAATGTCATCTACATGACATTTCCAAAGTTTTGGTTTAAATGAGAAGGATGATATAGCTTTAGTTTCAAAATCCTCCAAGTAAATGTTCGCAAGAATAGGAGATAAAGGGTTGCCCATCGCTAGACCTTGGTTCTGTTTGTAGATGGTGTCTTGATATCAGAAGTAACCAGACTTAACGCAATGGGTTAGTAAAGCAAACATTTTTTTGGATAATTTGTTCTTTAGTGATATTAGCACTTCTTTATGGACATTCGTAAATAAGGAAACTATGTCAAAACTTGCTATTATGTCATTCTCGTTGATAGTTATATCTTTAATTTGTGATATAAAGTCCAAGGTATTGTTAACGAAGGATGAAGACTTATTAGAAAAACACTTGAGGTATTTAGCAAGATGTTTGGAAAGCTTGTAAGAAGGCTTGCAAGTTTTGACATAGTTTCCTTGATAGTCACTCTGCTGTTGTTCAGTACTGGTGCTTGCGAGTCTGCAAGCATGCACTCAACAAACAATGCCACATTTGTAAGAACAACTTAAATGTAAATACAACGTTTTTTCATGTCAATTATGTAGTGCAATTTTCCTGCACTCCACAGTTTTAAACTTCAGTATTTTTATTACTGTTTTTATTACTATTCTTAGAAGACACCTGAAGAAGGCTGTCAAAAGCTGAAACTAGTTGTGTTTTTATTTCAATAAAGCCTTACTATTATTCTCGGTTTTAGTCATTAAATCTTATTAAAATGTATCATAACAACTGAGTCAATGTTCCTGAAAGCATATATATATAATATGTGTGTGTGTGTGTGTGTTAAGGATACCAAGTAATTTTATAAACCTGGGTTTTTTTTTTGTGTATAATTTTTTTTATATTTTTTTAATAGATTAAATGACTATAAGCTGAGAGATAAAAATAGAAGAAACACTATTTGAATTAAGTAGACTGCACAACTAGTTTTTCATCTTCATAGAAGACTTCTTCAGATGCATAACAAAAGTGAACTACCAACAAACATTGTGAAAGACAAAAAAAATCTACACATTAAAGTTAAGTAGAATACATCTCAACACTAAGGTTAGTGTTGAGATGCACCAGGTTGAGGACAATTTATTTAGATTCTACAATTCTTCTTTCCAGTTCATCATAGCATCAAAAGATATTTTCCAATTTGTCCCATAAGACTGGATGATTGATAGAGTTTTACCCATTAGTATTAGCAGAATTTAGGACATGGTTCAACAGAGTCACAGTCATCCTGAATACTGAAGAATATAATAACAAAATGTTCCAATTATGACAAACAGATACTTATCCATTTATGTCAGATTTCACAAAGACACAGGTATGACCCTTGCAGTGAAAAGAATCATGAAGTGTATAGTTTGGGCACTGGAAGCAGACAGTAGTTGATGTAGCTGTAACGCGAGTTTCTGTCAGAAATAAGATGTCTGGTCTGGAAAACTGCAAGTAATGAAGGCCATCATTTATGTTTATGGTAATGCCATGGATGTTAGTAAAGTGGCAAAAACAAGAATTTTGCTTTTGTCACAGTGTCACTGTTATTGTTTGTGAGAGTCTTCATAGGTTTTATTATAAGTGCGATTAGATGGAAGGATATAGTGAGGATGCGCAGTGAGAGAAGACAGACTCTTGGACATGACTTCTGTACAGAGAGAAACCAGTCTCTGTGCCATGACAGTGCCCCCCACATACCACTATTTAGACTTCCTCTCCAGGCATGACCTGGCAGAGTAGGTGGTAGTGGGTTTATGCACCAGCTGATTGGGAAGCCTCCTGACATGTTACTGACAGGTTTGGGCTCGTGCACTAACTGTTGTTCCCTTCGAATGGAGGCGTTCTCTAAGTATTTAGTCATGGCCTTGAAGGTTATCACTCACACAGCATGAAGAAAAGAGAATTTGCACTGTGAAGACAGTGTAAATAACAAGAAAATGTTTACTTCCATAGATATTCTCTCTGACTTCCCACACAAGATCTATTGCATAACAAGAGTGGGTAGGCATGTGGAAGAGGGTATTGACTCCATTATTAAGAAGAGAGATGGCATAATTTTTAATCATTTGCTCAATGATATGACCTCATGCAGTTGTGTTGGCATTACCACAGAGATACTTGTGACATGAGAGGTTTCCTCAATTAACATGAAAAAAAAAAAAAAAAAAAAAAAAAAAAAACACCTCAACGGATAAGTGATACTATTTATTTAAAGTCATATATTTCAGCCTGAATATTACAGCCCCATCATCAGTGGCAACATTCCACTTTGTAATAATTAATTACAAAGTAGAATGCAAACAATGGATTGATTTAAAAAGCAAGAGCTGTGTGATGTTATACATAAAACAACACAGAGAAAATATTGATAATTCATTAACTTTTAATTCATTAAAAAAATTACTGATATGTGATTAAAATGAGATTTTCCCAAAGACAGAGAGGGGTTGTTGTTTGGAATGACTATCTCTCTCTCTCTCTCTCTCCATCTAAGATGTAGAGTTGTCAGTCAGGCTAAAATATATGTCCGGGCAGTTATTCTAGTGGTTGTGCACTTCACAACCATATGCCTGGGGAAGGAGTGTCCTAGGTTCGATTCCCACGGTGACATGAGGAGCTGAAGGATCTTCCTCAGCCATAGCCAAGTTAGCCGGTCTTGGGCGTGGACAGTAGGGTTTTTAATTCCACAAAGCAGGCAAACTGGCCTTGAGAACTCAACACTACAGGACATAGGATACACTGGGGTGTGCAGCTGACCACCTTATCCTGTGCACGGTTTGAGGTCCGATGATTAATAAATCCTCGACACCGCAAGGTAAAAGAGGGTAAAAGGAAGATGAGATGATGAGATAAATAGTATTACTTATCCCTTGTGTTTTTCATGTTAATTAAAAAATACAACACAGAGTATTATTCTGTATTAAAGTCACCCATGGAAAGTTTGGGCTGAGGCAGTTAAAATATACAATTATCAAATTCCATCTCATTTAACTCATAACTCGGCAGTAAATATATTGAACATACTGTAGAAATCCTATGGATAGGCAAATCACTACTGTTGCCAGAGAAGTGTTAAGCTGGACATAATGAGTATGACTGCCCACTAGGATAGCTAATTCACTATGAGCAACACCATCTCCAGTTCTGTCATTACAAACAGTGAAATTCCTTAAGAGAGGTGCTCACTGGGTTTTAAATGAATCTTGCTGACAGAAACTGAAAAGCTTGTGTTTCTTCAGCAAAATCTTGATATCATTGGAAATTTTTTTTTATTCTTTTGGATTTGCAGACTTGTCCAATTTTGAGGAGGTGGACTGATTTTGCGAAGTATGGAAGGCCAGTTTCAATCTCATCCTCTGGAAAAATGTTCGATATAGTGGATTCTGCTTAATTGGACTGCCATATTGGGAATAGCATAATCTGGTCCATTTAAGTGAAGTTCCAGGTCAAGAGTTTAAAAGATGTATGTGCAAATGTATGCATTAAATACATATACAGAATTGATTGAACATAGCCTATCATTTTTTTTTTTTTTTGATTGATGGCAATTAAATAAAATTAGTGTATGTATTTAGTGAACAGAGCACTTCCTCTGCATGAAACAGAATTGTAATCCAGTAATATTTTTTCTAGCATCTTGGGTAGTCATTCATTCAAGCTTGGGAGTGTCATCCTCATTATTCTGTTGTTGTTCTTCTAATGTCCTCTGATGTTTTGCTACAATTTCCTCCTGAAAGTCTTCATTTTCATTATAGTATTGAAGGCTACTATCAATGGATGCAAACTGTTCATAGAGTCTGATGTGGTTCTTGTCTAATGGGACATCATTTTTACTATCGGCTGTATCTGGCATATCTATGATTCAATGTTTAAAACCACAGTGAGTAAAACAGTTTTGAACAGTCTTGTTGCTTACTCTGTGCCAACAATAAGGTGGTGTCAAAATAAGCTTTAAGCTGTATTACTAGTCAAGTAAAGGATTAACTTTTGTGCTAACCTCCTTAGAAATCATCAAGGACCAATAAAAATTTTCTTGAAATCCATTGTAATTCAATGTTGAAATTCATAAACCAATTTTTAAAGAATTTAGATATCAATTCACACATTTTTGTTTACAATGGTACTAAACTGATAAACTCTCCATTCTAATCCTTTAAGGTACTGGCCCTTTTTCCAATAACTAAAAGCTTTTGTTTATCAGTTCCTGACATATTTGAGAACAACACTAGAAACCATCCAATGTGCCATGACAAAAGACCATTATTTCGTCAGCATCGCGCATATGTCATCCAGCACTAAATTTTTGGTGCAAATTTACATAATTTTTCTAATACTCCATGTGGTAGAGGTTACTGGCTGCCCTAATTAAAAGGTAATGTGTCCGAAATAAACAAAGCAAATTCTTGTTATATTCTCATTTTGTTTTTGTTCTTCCTGACATGTCTCAATAAAATGGCTGACCCAATTAACCAGCTGATCTGAGCACATTAAACAGAATCCACTGTACATCATCTAATATGATGAAATTATCAGATTGAGGAATACACATCAAAGTTTGAGTCACTGTTGACATTTTCTTAATTGCCACCTTCTCAGCATAAGAGGATATCAGGATAGCTGTGGTGGTGATCAATTTATTTATTTATTTATTTATTATTTTTTTTTTATCCCATTATGACATATTTTGTTCTGTTTTAATATTCTGTATTTCTTTTTGATCCTTCCACTTCTGCATGGAAGTAGGTTGGATGAGCTCCCTAACAGTTGACACACTTAACTTTCTTTGCAGAGCAAGATTTGATATTATGCTCTTCACTACATCTGGCACAGGTTGTAGAGCCATGACAGGTAGTAGATTGGGCATGTCCATATTTCTGACATTTAAAGGATATCAGCGGATTAGAGACATACAGCCTAACAGGGCAGTTGAGATACTCTGCTTTTTTAGATGTTGAAAGCTTGAGCATATCAAAAGTAAGGATGATGTTTCTGGTTGTAACCAGGTGACCATCCACATGTGTCAAGATTTGCCTCGTATCTTGTCACTTCCTGATCCTTAAGCTCTGAAAATATCTTCTCATTTGGAACATCAAGGAGATCCTATTCTTATACCATTCCTTTAAAAAGGTTTTATGTGTTGTCAATGTAATTGGTATTCCAGCCATGATGATGTAGCCATTAGTAATTTTTCAGAATGCTGCTTTGACATTATGTTTCCAAAAAAGATATCACCGGAATGTAGTTTCTTGGCTGTTTAAGAAGATCCTGCCAGTCCTTCTAAACCCTTCTGAATAAAAAAAAGGTGACATTTCCCCCTAGTGGCTTTTTGCCTGTTGCATAGATGATAAGAAACACTCTTACATTAACTGGTATCACACCTTTTGTTTATTACTTCTGTCATCAAATGATGTATCTACAGTATCGGTACTTAATTTGGACCTTGTTAGGGCTCTGAAATATTTCAGGATAAGGCATTTATAGGGATTTATAAGCATTCTTAAGGGATTTTTCTGTTCAGTGCCAGAATTTCTCACCCATCATGGAGCCACAGATAGATGTTCACTAACCTGCAAGCAATAAATGTGTTCAGAAATGGAATGCCAGGGATACTCCAGACACGGAGTGATATATATATATATATATATATATACACCAGCACAAAAGCAAGTTTTGAGCTCCATCCCCCAGACCATGGGGTAGGAGACTTATTGCAACACCAATAACTCTTGCAGGCAAGCTCACTAGCTGAGAGTCCATCATGCCAAAGAATAGGCCAAAGTACAAGACTGCCAGGGTCCCCCTTTCTGGATACCCACAGACAGCACTGCACTGCAAACATGGTAGCAGGTCACTGGATCCCCGTGATAGTGATTTGGTAGAAAGGGTAGTAAAAAGAAAGATTTGGATGAAGTAGAGAAAATCATATGGCAAAAAAGCAAAGAAAAAGAGTAAGAATGAAAAGGGCCAGTACCATTACTGGCCCTCTCCACCACAAACAAGAACCCCATGGGAAGGCGGATGGGAAATGGATACAGATACCTTTGGCTATGCTAAAGCTTTTGAGAGGATACAGCATTAAAGGTTGTTGCATAAGTTGCAAGTTATGGGACTGGATTATAAGCTATTAGCATGGATAGGAGGGTGATTGACAGACTGACATATGAGTGGTATATTGGGGTGTGAATCTGCAAGATTTAAGATACCAGTGAAGTACCACAGGGATCAGTCCTTGGTCCACTGTTATTTGATCTTTTCATTAATGATATTAGGATGGATTTGACAGGAGACATAGCTGTTTGCTGATGATGCAAAGATAGAGTAATCAGTAATGCAACTGACTTGCACCATTTGCAAAATGATTTGAATAGACTGGAATTGTGGGTATATGAAAATGGTCATCAGTTCAATGTCAGTAAATTTAAAGTTATGCACTCTGGTGTGATGAGATATCCAATGACATATTACACTGATAGGATTAGGCTAGAAGAATCTTATCATTATAGGGATCTTCGAGTTTTGTAAATTAGATAGCTGAAGTTCAGATACCATATCAAAGAATGGAAATACAACTCGGAAGATAACTGCAAGGTTGAAACAAACAATGACATTGTAAGGATAAGGAAATCACATTGTCTCCTTACAAGGACTTCATATGATCTCACCTGGACTACAGTGTAGATCTGGTCTCTCTTGGTTTCCAAAGAAATGCAGATTCAGTGGAGAGATAGAAAGGAGTGGGTTAAGACTATGGAATGTAGCTTATGAGAACAGATTGATAATTTGGGAACCACAGACACTAGCAAACAAGAAAGAGAGAACAATATATTTCTGATTTTATTCATGAAGTATAAGAAGTAGATGGAATGCTTAATTCAATGGAGTAGTAGTATCATAGATTCTGTTGCAGTCAAACATGATGTCAACATTATAAAAAAAAAAAAGGGATGGAGACTTGAAGTGGTTTCAAAAAGTTATGGTTCATATCTGTATTTCAATACACATTATTCACTTTGGAAAGATGTTTGTATTCAAATCCCATGGCAGAAAAAAATTTATATATACCTTCAAAGGGAGGGTTAAGTTAGCAGACTGTTTTACTCAATGGAGTATAAAAGAATAAAACCAGCAAAATCTTATTTAGGCCAAAAATCACACAAAAAATACAGAAACAAGCAATAATCTTAATTCAGTATAGATAAAACTAACAGGCAGCAAGACATCCACAGACATAATGTCTTAAAATCAGATTGGAATGGCAGGGTTAGAGGCAACGACAAGCAAAAATAAATAAACAAAATTCAATTATATTATTTTTAAAATTTCATAAAACAGATAAAAAGAAAAATGGAAAACTTACTTGAGTTTTATATTCAGAAAGATTTCTTTGTGAAACATTACTCATTAAAAGATGTCCTCCAATTAAGTGTTTATCAAGAGAGGAATCTGTGAATTAAATAAAAATTGTTATATACATACATGATCAGATTTATTATTATTATGACTATTTTAGGCAGTTCACAAACAATGGATAACTTTATTGTTAGATAGAATATGTTTTTGATATATACAAAGCTAAGTAATATTGATAATAACAAATAATTAACATTGAACAAAGTATTATTAAAATTAGTAGGCATGTGATGTACTACAGGAAAAATTTTCTTAGTAGGCCAGCTGGACAGTTTTTTTGATATATTATAAAGTAAAAAGGAACAGCAAGTGAAGATGGTCCATGAACCCTACTCTAACGTGTACATAGTAACTCCAAAACAGAGGCTCCACTTACAACTATTATTAAAAATAAATAAATATTTAATTTATTTTTTTTACTTAAGATGATGTCGTTAGATATACTGATACACTAGAAACAATGCCAAGGGACACATCAAAGCCTAATTAGAAATTAGAACATTGTTTTGCTGTGTTGAAAGGATCGTTCAAGACCTCTATTGTTTTGTGCAGAGTTCCAAACTAATAGTCCTCCTTCAATATTGCACATAAAGTTCATGGAAAAATTCATGGGGCTGTCTTAGATATTAATTCAAAATCTGATGACTGTTCAGGCCACTTAGAAAAGAAGTCAATCTTTCCAGAAGAAAAATCTTTCTTCTTGAGCTTGTTGTGGTTTAAAAGGTGTAACTTGGCCTCGAGCCAAGTTATATCTTTTAAACAATAGAAGGAATGCGACTATCACAAAGGAGCAGTATGTGGGTGTGTTTGAGATGTTTTGAAAAGAGGTGGCAACATTTTATTCTGAACTTTTGGATAAATTCTGATTCCAGCAGTATGATGCTCTCCCTCATCCTTATTGAGCATGTGAATGGAGAAGCTCCAGAAGCAGAAAATATGGAACTGTATAATTTTTAAAAGTTGGAGGCAGATTATCAGACTCAAGACTAAATCCTCAAGACTAAGCTTCTCACAGCCAACTTCAATCCCCTTAATTTCTATTTATAGAATTATTTAAAGGACTGAGTGTTTGAAAACTGTGATGCAAATGTTACCATGAGGCTCAAAAAATGCACAGAACTATGTGAGATCATTTTGAGTGATCAAATGCTAGAGCCCCAGAAGCAGAAAAGTATTGACTTACATCATCATCATCATCAAATTCCTGCCATGTACCCTCAAGGGGTGTACAGGATATGATAGTACTACATGAAAAAAATTACATCATTACTAACTTCCTATCTACAATTTTCCTCCAAATCAGTCTATTACTTGTCAAGACTCCAACATTATCAGATCTTATATTTCTATCATCTAAGGCACTTTGTACCGTATCAATCCACCTATATCTTGGTCTTCCTCTGGGTCATTTTGCTGCCAACTTGGCAGAGAACACTTGTTTTGCTATAATCTTTCTTCGCCCATTCTGTTTAAGTGACCATACCACCTGAGATTAGCTCTGCTAACGCATTCCTGGATGTTGACAATGTCAAGTTCTTTCCGAATATCCTCATTTTTAATATGATACTGCCATTGATGCCATCTGTTCACACCTATAATCTTTCTCAGGACTCTCATATCTGCGGTCTCTAGTCTTTGGTCAAGTGTTTTACTTCTGACCCAGCTCTCAGATACATAAGTTAAAACTGGTTTGAACAATGTCTTGTATACAGCTAATTTAGTGTTCCGACTAATTTCTCTCTTATTCCATATGAATTTATTCAATTGACTTCCTAACGTACCAGCTTTGCTGATTCTGTTGTCTATTTCTATATTTAATTTACCATCTTCAGTAAAAATCATGCCTAAGTAGCTGAAATGTTTCACTTGTTCCCAGGTTCTTCATTCACAATACAGTTGACATTTTCAATGATTCTGCCTATTTTCATTGTCTTTGTCTTTTTATTGCTGACTTTCATACCATATCTATTACAACATCTACTCAATTTAGTCAGAGAATCCTGCAGACTTGTAGCGGATTTATTTAGAAGTATAACATCGTCTGCATAAAGCAAAGAGCTGACATTAACATCTCCAATTTCGATATCATGTTTATTACCACTTTCCTTCATAATGTAATCCATATAGATAATGAATAACAGAGGGGATAATGTACATCCTTGTCTCACACCAGATTTAACATTACACCATCTTCCTGTACTTCCTTCAATTCTAACTGCTGACTTACAACTCAAATTAAGACTAAATATTGCTTGATATAATGCCCCATTGACACCATATAACTGTAGCGTATTGAATAGCTTCTCTCTTGGCACCTTGTCATATGCCTTTTCCAAATCGACAAAACTTAAATACAGATCTCTGTTATATTCCCATGCTTTCTCGACTATTTGTCGTAAAGCGAAGATCTGATCCTGACAGCCTCTATTTGGCCTGAATCCAGCTTGTTCTTCACCAAGCTTTTCTTCCACAATTCTTCTCAACCGTTTCTCAAGTATACTTGCATAGATCTTGCCAGGAACACTCAGTAAGGAAATACCGCTGTAATTCTCACATTCAGTTTTATTTCCCTTTTTATATATGGGTACTATGAGAGCTCTACTGCAATCATCGGGAATTCGTCCCTCTGTCCAGGCTTTCTGAACTATGCAGTGCAGCCACTGTAAGACTCTTATACCACCATATTTCAGCATTTCTATTCGGATATCATCTACTCCTGCTGCCTTTCCACATTTCAAGCCTTTGATGGCTTTTTCTACTTCAAGTATGGATATGGATTCCTGACTGCATGCCTGGTCAGTGTTTTTAACCACTGTGCTGTCATCACTGCTTGTTTCATTTAGCAGTTTTTCAAAGTAAATACTCCATACTTCAAGGATATCTTTTTCTTCCGTTTTCATGTCACCTTTATCATTTCTAACTCCTTTTACAGCACTCTTTCCTCCATTCCTAAGCTTCTTCAACAACCTCCAGAATATTTTGCCACATTCTTGATATTTATTTTCTATATTCTTGCCAAAGTTCTCCCATGACTTTTGTTTAGCTAGTTTTACACAGTGTTTAGCATTCTTGCATTTGTCTCTGTATTCTCGAAGAGCACAAGCTGACTTATTTGCCAGGAACTTTTGATATGCTTTCTTCTTTTCCTTCACTGCCTCTTTAACTTCCTGTGTCCACCAGGGAGTTCTGATTTTTTTATCCTTGCAGGACAACTTCACCACATGCCTCTCTAGCAAGTCAATCAGGGCTTTCTTCAAAGCTTGCCACTGAATCTCCAAGGTTTGGTTCCTGTTCTCAAACTCTTTCATTTTTTCTTCAATAATCTTTGTGTATTTTAGTCTACAGTTCACATCTGAGAGCTGCTCAACTTTTATTCGCTTTAACACTTTCTTACATGTTATTCTTTTCAATATGAAATTCAATTTTATCCTGCTCAAGACTAAATAGTGATCACTTCCAATTTCAAATCCTCTGTACACTCTGGTGTCCTGCACCAGGGAGAAAACATCAACAATAACATAGTCAATGAGACTTTTCTTATTTCTTGCCTCTTCTCTCCATGTGAATTTGTGCACATTTTTATGTTGGAACATGGTGTTAGTAATAATCAGTCCATGTCCTGAGCAGAAATCCAACAGGTATTTGCCATTATTATTAGCTTTGCTCTTTTGTCCAAATTTTCCATATATATTTTTGTAGGATTGACTATCATTTCCTACTCTGCTATTTAGATCCCCAACAAGGACCAACTTTTCCTTTTTCATTGTGTCAGTTGCTTTTTCTAAAGCCTCAAAAAATTCCTCCACTTCTACCTTAGTAGAACCTTCTGTGGGACCATAGGCACAAATAAGTCTCATTGTCCAGTTCCCCATTCTCATATTTGCCCACATTACTCTACTTGAGACTGACTGCCATTCAAGAAGATTAGCCTCGTATTTTGTGTTGAATACTATGGCTACTCCTTCTTTTCCTTGATTGTCATTGACTGAATATAACATTTTGTCTTTATTGCTCAGAAAGATCTCACCAGTTTTTGTCTTTTTTGTTTCAGTCACCCCTATTATGTCGATCTGGTACTTATCTAATTCCTCAGCTAGCTCCATTTCTTTGCCATTCAGGCTTCTTATGTTGATAGTACTGATCTTTAACTCTGGTGATGTTGAGGTGGGGTTTGTTTTCCAATTTGTTCCAGTAGCTGACTTTTCACTGTTTGCCCTGGTTCCCTGGCGAAAACAACGGGGGCCTTGTTTAACCGGGCGATGCCCCAGCCGGCATGAAATTTTGTCATGTCGTACCATCATTTTTCATTTTGGTTTAACCAATAAGAATACAATTTGGTCAGCTAAATCCCAAATTGCCAGCCCATCCTCGTTCGTTCAGTATCCAAGTAGATACCCAACAGGGTGCACCACGAGAAGGTGAGGATTGGACATTAGGTCAGAAGCCCTGGTCGGTTCTCTGCATTCCTTTAAAGGCTATGTGGAGGTCTCCTCTCAGTTATACAGCTTTGACCCTTAAGCACCACCTTGACTTACATTAACTTTTAAAAGTTGTAAAAGTTATTTATTTATATTATATTCAATTTTCACTAAATTTAAATGAAAATGCCGCCTGACTTCTGATTTTTTTTTTCTAGGTCACTATATACACGTTTTTCCTTCTTCTGCAGCTTCTCTCACTTAAGTGGGGTCACTGTTTATGATGAGTCTCCTCCACATCCTCCTGTCTTGGGCTGTCACCACATCCAAGTTCTTCATCTTCAAGTCCTCTTCTACCAGCTCCATCCATCTCTTCTTTGGCTGCCCATGCTTCCTCCTTCCTTGCACATCCATCTGCATGACCCTTCTTCCCACATATTCGTCCTCCCTCCTCATCACATGACCAAACCATCTCAATCTTGCCTCCTGTATCTTCGCTCCTAAGTTTGCAACTTTCACCTTTGCCCTCACATAGTCATTTCTCAGACAATCCTTTCTGGTCAACCACACATCCACCTAAGCATTCTCATCTCTGCTACTTCCATCCTGCTGATGTTATTTTTCCTCAGGACCACAGTTTCTATAGCATACGTCATAGTTGGCCTCACTACTGTCCTACAGATTTTGCTTTTCAGATTGATCGGCACCCTCTTATCGCATAACACTCCAGCCATCTCCCTCCAGTTCCTCTAACCCACTTGTATCCTGCATCCCACTTTCTTCTCTGCTCCTCCATCTTCTTCCACTGTTGAACCTAAGTATCTAAAGTCCCTCACCTTCCTGATGACATTTCCTTCCAGCTCCAGGTCTGTCTCCTGGCCGCCGCCCACTGTGCAACACATATACTCTGTTTTACTTCTGCTCAGTCTCATACCTCTCTCTTCCAGTACTTTTCTCCATCTTTCCAGTTTAGTTCCTGCTTCTTCTCTTGAATCTGCACACAGCAAGAAGTCATCTGCATACAACAGTGTCCAAGACACACCTTCTCTCACCTCCTCTGTCACCATCTCCATCACAATGTTAAACAGAAATGGACTTAATGCTGCCCTTAATGCAAGCCAACTGTTACTTGAAAACTTTCTGTCTGTCCCAGACAGGTCCGAACACTTGTCTTCACATTTCTGTACATCTCCTGCACCAACCTGACATATTTCTCCGGAACCTTCTTCTCTCTCAGACACCTCCAGACCTCTTGCCTTGGCACTCTATTGTATGCTTTCTCCAGATTCCGTTGTTTCTCTTGAAACTTTTCCATCATCTGCCGTAACCCAAACATAGCATCTGTTGTTGATCTACCAGGCATGAAGCCAAATTGTTCCTTTGCAATTTCCACCTCCTTCCTCAATCTTCCATCAAGAACCCTTTCTAGGATTTTCATTGTGTGGGACATCAACTTTATTTCTCTGTAATTTTTACAGTCTTGTGCATCCCCTTTACCCTTGTAGATGGGAACAAGAGTACTCTCCCTCCATTCCTCAGGTATATTTTCCTGTTGGCAAACTTTCATGAACAGGTCCCACAGCAGGTCAATTCCCTCTTCCCCCAGTGCCTTCCATGCCGCCAGTGGAATCCTGTCAGGGTCCACTGATTTTCCATTCCTCATCCTCTTCATGGCCTCCGTCACTTCCACTCTACTGATGTTCTGCACCATCCCCTCAGAAGGCTGCCCATCTTCTCTGCGAGTCCTTGCATTTTCCTCATTCAAAAGTCCCTCAAAGTATATTCTCCATCTGTTTCTCATGTCCACATCCCTCCATAATACTCTTCCTTCAGCATCTTTGATCTGCCTCACATGTAAGATGTCCTTCGCTACTTTATTTCTACATTTCGCTAGTTGGTAAATTTTTCTCTGTCCTTCCTTTGTTTCTAATTGATCATACAGATTGTGATATGCCATGGCCTTTGCCTGTGCCACAACTCTCTTGGCTTCTTGCTTTCTCTCTCTCTGTCCTCTTCCACTCTTGACTCATCCCACTTCTTCTGCTTTGCCGTCCTCTTAGCTGTCACTGCCACTTGTACATTATTATTCCACCACCAACCCTCCTTCTGCTCTCTAATCTTTCCATATGTCTCACCAAGCACCTCGATTGCACAGCTCAGGATTACTTCTGAATTATGTTTCCACCAATCTTGTACACTTTCCAGTTCATCCGAAATCCTCTCTAACACCCTCTCCCTAAAACGATTCTTCACGCTCTTTTCTTTTAAGCAAAACCATTTAATTGTCTTCATCCCATGGCTTCCAGAGGTTCTTATCTTCGATCTTATTTTAAAGTCTGTGCACAGCAGTTGGTGTTGCTGTACCACTTGATCTGTTGGAATTACTTTACAATTTGTCACAACCTTAAGATGTTTTCTTCTAGTCAAAATGTAGTCAATTTGTGAACTGTTGTTACCACTCCTAAATGTTATCAAATGTTCTTCCCTCTTGTAGAAAAATGAGTTCACAATTGCCAGATCAAACGCTACTGCAAAGTCCACAACCCTCTCTCCTTCCTGGTTCATCATTTCCACTCTGTGGCCACCATGCACCCTTTTACAGCCTCCATTCTATCTCCCTATGTGTCTGTTCAAGTCTCTTCCAACAATCACCATCTCGTTTTCTTCCAGTTCCCTCATTTCTTCATCTTCTAACATGTTCCAGAATTCATCTTTCTCCTCTGCTGTACAGCCAACTTGCAGGACATATACACATAATATGACCACCCGCTCTTCTCCAAGACCCAATTTCATTCGCATCATCCTGTCATTCCTTCTACCCACTTCCAGTACTTCGCCCTTCATTCTGCCACACACCACAATACACCATTTCTTCCCTCGTTATTCGCTCCAGAGTAGAACAATTTATATTCATCTCCCATTTCCTTTGCCCTTCCCCCCTTCCACCTTGTCTCTTGCACACATAAAATGTCCAACTTCCTCTTCCTCATCATCCCTCTCTTCTGCCACCTCTCTTCCCCTTCCAGCCATGCTTCCAACATTCAGTGTTCCCACTCGCAACATCCTCTCCACCTGCTGGGCTCGCTTCTATAACCACACCCGCTCTTGATGCGGTAGCTCTCGCCCACTTCTCGCAGCTGTAGGATGATGTGGCTGCGCGTCACTTAAGGTGTACGCCCTAGCCCTATATCATTTTCTCTTTGACTCATATCATAGCTAGAGTTGGCAGTGAAGTTTTACAACCGGATGCCCTTCTTGACATCAACCCTTGCCATTTATCCGGGGTTGGGACCGGCACCTACTGAGGCTAGCTTGCCTCCTTCGGGGGCTGCATAAGACGAAATCACTTAGCAAGATAGGAAAGATTCACCCCTAGCCCTCGAATACTCTAATAGCATCAGGGGAAGGAGCAAGGAGAAGAGAAAGAAGGGGAGGGACCAGTCTACAGAATAATATAACAGATGTATATTACATGAAGTAAGCCATGGTCCAGCATCTGGTACCTCGGGTTTGCCATGCCCATACTATATATACTGTATATAGTACGGGCATGGTATATACGTCACTATATACACTGGTTTCCATAATTTAAAAAACAAAAAGAAAAATCACAGTTACTTTTGCATATGGAAGTCAGGTAGATTATGTAAAAAAGTGACACTAAGTTGAGTAATCATATACAATTGAATCAGTGTATATGCAAATGAGCCACAGCATAAAAGCAGATATTTTGGAGCAGTTGTCTATTTCATGTCTGTGTGAAAACAAGACATTTCATAATATCAAAATTCTTGGATATGGCTGCAGGACATCATATAACCAATGAATTAATGTGGCAAGCCATTGTAAGACTATAGGCTGGCCAAAGTCAGGCAGAGATCTCATTGAGCAAAGCTCATGGACCAATCATGATAGCAAAATTCTTGGATATGGCTTCAAGACATCATTTAACTGATAAATTCAGGTGGTGAGCTGTCGTAAGACTATAGGCCAGGAAAAGTCAAGTGGGAGGTAGCCATATGTTTGCATGTGAGTCATTCCATGACTCACAGACTGTAGAACCAATTCCAACAGTAACAAACAGCATCCCAGATATAGAGTGAAGGAAAATCATGTGCTACAACAGCAGTGGATGACTGATATTGTCTATTATCTGTTCCAAACCAAGAGTACTAACCCAAATCAGCTGTGATCTGACCTTGTGTCAGCTACAGGAACATTAGTATCTGTTTCCACTGTGTGCAGAAGGCTTCATGAAGAAAGTTGTCTGTATGCTGGGTGACCAGCAATTGGTGTACCCCAATTTCCACTGCACAGGAAAGAACATTTGAAATGGGCCAGGCTCCATGTCAACTGGACCCAGACCAACAAGAGTCAGTATTGTTTATGGAGGAGTCCTGATTTTCTCTACAAAGCAACAGCAGGTTTGCTTGGATCTGTAGAGAAGCTCTAGATAAGTTCTAGAACACTCAATAAGGAAATTCCTTCATAATTCTCACACCCAGTTTTACCCCCTCCCCCAAACCTTAATAAACTTGGTAGTAATAAGCTACTACATTTCAGTGGGATTCAAGCTTGTGAACAAGTTCTAGACTGTGCATGACTTTAATGACAGCAAATTTCAGCCAAATATAGTGAAAGTTCAATATCTACTCAAGCTGTCTTTTCATATTTCACATTTCTGATGTTATTTTTGCTATCACAAGTACTCATGGATAATTCAATTGCATTGCTCCTGAATATTTTCTATCATAGTTCTCTTGTATGTTACTTCATAATAACTTTTATTTCATCTTTATGGCCTTTGATTCCTTTTGTTGTATCCTTCCTTCATTGTACAGTCTTCTTAGTAGCTCCAAAACATTTTGCCATCTTCATGATAATTTTCTATCTTTATTCAGATTCTTCCCATTACATTTGTTTAGCTATTTTACATCACACTTGGCTTTAATTTATTATTTTTTATGATGCTTTTGCTTATTGTAATTAATACATTTCAGTATTAATTTTCAGTAGTTACCTAAAGATGACAGACAGTTGCACCTATACTACTGCATGACATAAAAAAACGGTACATGCGGATCAAATCATGGAAAGGTGAAGAATCATTTTTAACATTAAAGATGCCTGCTACATTTCTTCTTAATTTTTTTTTTTTTTTACATAGTCTAGAAACACTGCTTTGAGACCAAACATAGAACTTTTCCAATAAATGGGGTAGTGATCTCAAACCAAGTGATAAAATTCATCTTCCACCTAAAGCCAATTGCATACATCCACGTTCATGATGGGATTCAAACCCATAATTAGCTGGAGAGAAGGTAAACTCACAAACCTATGATGTAGCTGAACCTGTTAGTTTTCCATAACTTAAAGCCAATAACCACAGTGAGAATGTCAAATATACAATTAACTGAAACAGATAACAGATGTTTTATTCTGATTAGCTTAATTACCCAAGTCAGGAGGGTAAATCAGGTATGAGTCAGATGGATGGGTAGCATCATTAAGCATGAACTGCAAAAAATAAAATATTGTGCATGGATTTTGACAGCCTGGTTGGCCAAGTGATTATCACTGCCCAGTGTGATACCATCACTCTGCTTATTGGAGGCCTGATGTAGCTTGAAAAAGTTTCATGTTTGATCTCTAGAGCAGGATTTCTGAACTAAAAATAAATAAATAAATAAAAAATACAACAAAATAAATAAAATAAAATAAAATTATATAAAACTGATAAAAAAAAATTTCTTAGCCATGGTACAAATGTACTATAGATTTACTAATAACTTTTCGTGGGTGGAAGCAACATCACAATACATATAATGAGAAAGGTGACAAGCTAACTCAAGAACAGTACAAGGATCAGGCTAGAGAGGTCATGAGTATGATAAGGAAGAGCAAAATCAGATTATGAGAAGAAGTGAGTTGAACAGGTGAAAGGAAATCTCAAAGAGTTTTTTTTTTGTTATGTCACAAGTAGGAAGAAAAATGACTATGGAAGGATAACTTTAATGAGTGCAAATAGTAGAGAGGAAACAGAGGCAGATGAAATTGTTGGACTACTGAGTGACCATTTTGCAAAGGTATATCATCCAAGTGAAGATATTGTTATAAGAGAGGGGTGACAGGGACTGACATGAGAAAGAGGTTGATGAATGAAGGCACTTAGGATATTACAGAATCTGAATGCAAATACAGCTGTGGGATTGGATGGGATATCAGCTCATATTTTAAGAGAATGTGCAGGAGAAATGCAATGCCTTTAACTAATCTCTAAGTTTCAGCTCAGGTAGAGTTCCAAGGCAGTAGGAAGGAGGGCAAAATAATTCCCTTGCATAAGAGAGGTATTATGACTGTAGTAGCGAATTATAGATCAATCAGGATCTCAGGAGTGGTAAAAGTACTAGAAAAGTTGGTCAATATGATACTCTATGAGGGACAACATGGCATTGTGAAGGGTCAGTCATGACTTAGTAATCTACTAACTTTTATAATAGAGTAACAACTGAGTTGGATATAAAGTATGGCTACACATTGATACTGCTGGATTTTGAAAAGCAGCTTGACAGGATACCACATGAAACCCTATTATGCAAACTGTAACAAATGGGAATGGATATGAAACTGGTGATATGGACAAAAAGGTTGATGATAGGTAGATACCAAAAAAGTACTATATGGAGGAGCAGAATTCAAGCAAAGGCAGGTGACTAGTGGTGTGATGCAGGGCTCTGATCTTGGACCACTGCTGTTAAATTTGTACATAAGTGATATAGGAAATTATTTGAAGGGAGATGATGAATAAAGTTGGGTACGGTAATAGTTAATCAAGGTGATGCAGAGAGCTTGCCATTAATGCCATCTGTTCATGCCCCTAATCTTTCTCAGGACTCTCATATCTGTGGTCTCAAGTCTTTGGTCAAGTGTTTTATTTCTAACCCAGCTCTCAGATCCATAAGTTAAAATTGGTTTGAACACTGTCGTGTATACAGCTAATTTAGTGTTTTGACTAATTTCTCTCTCATTCCATATAAATTTATTCAGTTGACTTCCTACCAAACCAGCTTTGTTGAATCTGTTGTCTATTTCTATATTGAATTTACCATCATCATTAAAAATTGTGCCTAAGTTGCTGAAATTGTTCTATAGCTCTCCATTCACAATGCAGTTGATATTTTCAATGCTTCTGTCTATTTTTATTGTCTTTGTCTTGCTATTGCTGATTTTTATAACAAATTTATTACAAAATTTATAGATAAAAAAAAGCAGCTCTTGAAAGAATACCACATGAAACCTTATTATATGAGGTTATGTGAAAAGTTCTCAGCTTAACAATGAAAAAATGAATTCATAATTTCAAAATTATTTTTATTTCTCAACATAATCTCCCTTAAGACTAATACATTTATTCCATCGATGTTCCACCGCCATCCCATCCCTGTAGTGGTTCTCAGTAACATCTGCAAAATAGCCTTCTACAGCTGCAACCACCTCTTGATTTGAAGAAAAATGCTGATCAGCAAGGAAGAGTTTTAGTTTTGGGAAGAGATAGAAGTCAGAGAGAGCCAAATCTGGGGAACAGGGTGGATGTTTCAACAATTCATAGTGCAAATCCCTTAATTTTCCCATTGCCAAAACACCTTTGTGGGCAGGTGCATTGTCCTGATGAAAGATGATTTTTTCTTCTGCAAACCGGATAATTTCTCGCGAATTTCTTTCATCTAGTTCTGGTTAAAAGAGAATAATATTCCCCAGTTATTGTTTTGTCCTTTTCAAGATAATTAATAAACAAGTAAGTGCTTTGTCTGTTAATGGTTTCAAAGAGAGGTACAATAGATATTGTGTTGAGTTATAGTCTCACCTGGTGAGTCTTTAGGCTCCATGGAGATATCTCTGCAGTAATAATAATAATAATCTTATATGCATTTGTCAGTAAGAGAAGAAAGGGAAATTTAAATGTAACTGATTATAACTGCATGCTTAATATTGGCTATCGTTTCAATGCAACAGCATCAGTATCAGGGTAAAATTACATTTAATAGAATTCAGAAACAAAAACAAATTTAAAAATGAATTTAATGTTTATCCCAAAAGATATGTTGTCTGTAGGTTCAAATCCCATTGTGGACATAGTTTTTGTGATTATCTTTAGGTGGGAAATTAATTTCATTACTTTGTGTGAGACCACTACCCTACTTATTGGAGGCCTGAAGTGACTTGAAAAAGTTCCCTGTTTGGTCTATAGGGCAGGGTTTTTGGATGAGGTAAAAAGTAAATGAAAAAGTGCAAAAAAAATATATATATATAAAATTGATACATATGTAAAAAAAATTCTTAGTCCACCCACAGCACAAAATGTACTAAAAGTTTACTAATAACCTACTGTGGTGGGAAGCATACATTAAAAAGGGAGTTTGACCAAACTCCATATGCTACTATAATGTTCTCACTTTAAAAATTTAGTTTCATAGTGTAAATGGCAATTTTTCTACTCAGTAAAAAAAAATGAGAAAACATTGTTCCCAAAAAAATATTCTGTTTGACCAGAAAATAACAAGAGTTCTTTTGCATACAATATACTGTAATAATTTGAACCTCAACCACTAGATGCTGTTGCAACTCATATTATGCCAAGTTAGATACAAAATGCAACCAAAATAAATATCAAGGGACATGCTACAGTAATAATAAATAATATGTAAATGGTATTTGGGTTGTTGGAGAGAAAAGACAGAAAAATCTTTACTGAGATAAAAACTCCAGACACTAGTTGAATCAAAGCAGCTGATGGGGAAAAGGAGCAGCTGAAGTATGAATAACAAATGACAAATAAGTACTGTATAAAGTTTGTATACATTGGCAATACTTTAAAAAGTACCATTACTCATCTCCTGAAAAGGGATTCTGGATTATCAAATCCTTAGTCTCCATGCAGCTGGTTCTAATATATGTAGGCTGGCAATTTATGTACATCAGTACCAGCTTCAAATCCCATGTACTGGTTTTGTGAATGAGATTTGAATTACAAAACCTGTGGAAAAATTTTTCAATAATTTGAATTCACATATTTCAAATAATTTATATTATTTGATAATTTGATCCCATGAGCTTTGAATTAAACTCACAGTATCTTTGTCAGCTACAGAAGTGATGTCGTTGATACTTAATGATGTTAATTATTTTTTTAAAAAATATAATAGTGAGCTAATCTTACCCAAATATTCCCCAACATTCTGGATAATATTATTCAATAAGTCATATCTCAAGCTAAAGGCAGTAAGGTGATCAGGTTCAGAGATAGGCATTTGGTTATTGTCTGAAGCTGAAGTTTCTGAATTTAGTGCCAAAAGTGATATCATAATTCTGTAATAATTCCAGATTTCCAGGGTATCTTCTTCTGTTAGAAGAGTATCAAAAGTTTTCTTGACATTGCAGTCTTCTGATGGAGATTCTACATCTTTAGAATTAGGCATTATGTCTACAAAATCCTAAAGAATTAATAGTAATAATAAAAAAAAATATCAAAGATATATATATATATATATATATATATATATACAGTGCCATACAAACATTATCAGAATACAAAAATGGTATTAATTTATGTGTTATGTGACTAAAGTTAGAAAGCATGTAGTAATTAAAGGGTGCCACATTGGACCTCCCTAGTTTTGATGTGTCACTACTACTTAAGTGGATGGACCATGGTGTCAACATCACCAAGTTTTTCTTAAAAAAAAAAAAAAAAAAAAAAAAAAAAAAAAAAAAAAAAAAAGGATGAAATTGTAGAGTCTCTGGAACATTTGAACAACCTAAACCTTACATATTTCCACATTTCGATTTTTTACCATTCTTTCTTACTAGTTTATTTTTTATCATTATTTTTTACCAGTGTGGACACCCTGTGTATGTGGGTGTATACAGTGCAATACAAAAAAAATGGGTATTAGTTTATGTGTACTATGATAAAAGTTAGGAGGCATGTGATAATATAAATTTTTGATTAAGAGCTGATTGTCTTTTTCCGATCAATCCAGATCCTTTAGACTTAATGATATTACCTAGATAGTATTTCATACCACCAAGGTAGCAATATTAGCAATACTCAGTATTAGTATTAGGTGGAGTATTTTCTCTCTCTGAGAAATTAAGTGGATTGAGCACTGAAACAAAGCTATCATTCTCTCGAGAAAATAGGTTGTTAGGAAACTAATGAATTTATATTTGCTACAACAGTATTGCAAAGGGAGGAGAGTGTTATTTGTTACACAAATTAGTTTTCTGGTTTTTTTGAAAGCATAAATGTCAAAGTGAGCACAAATCAAATTGTTTATTTTGAAATACATGAAAAAGAATTCCATTATTTTTTCAAGAAACAGGAGAGCTTTTAGAAATTATGCTAATTATTGGTTATGTACATGCGCGCGCACACACACACTGAAAACAACACATTTTCCACAGCTATTAGATTTCATTTTGCAGTAAGCACACCAAACAAATCACTGTGTGCTGCTCAATATGCAAACAGAAAGTACAAGACAATTTCTCATGTTCCAATCCATAGGTTAGTACAATATGAAATGATCTGCTAGTACTCACAATGAATATTGTTATCTTGATGTTTTTCTACTTTTTATATCTTTATACTCAATTATTGTTTATTTAAATCTATCCTTTCTTACTTAAACCTTCTTCTATCAAAATCCTACCGGCTGCTCTATTGTTATATATTTATCTTTCATTATTTATTCTTTCTTCTCTTACTTTAATCTTATTTTTATATCTAGGATTGTTTCCTCTTCGGATACTGGCAAATTTATATTTTGCTGTGCCAGCCAGTATCCTGTAGCAGAAAAGATCCTTGCTCAGGGATACAATACTAGAGTCTGAAGATTACCTACACAATATCTTATTTTAACTGCTGTATAGATTCAGATTATTGTAGTCGTGACCTAAATCTATAATTTATATTCACTCTCTAAATCCTTCCCACCAAAATAGATTCTATTTTTTTATAAATGGTAATTTGGAATCGTAATCAGGCATGGTTCAGGTAAATTTGACATGTTTATTGGAATATCTAAAACACAATACAAAATTCATACACTCAATTATGCTCAATACTAAATAAAACTCGAACTGAGAGATTAACACATTCAAACTAATTAAAACTTATAAGGCAAGCTAAACACGGTAATTACACATTGGGATATAAAGTAAACGATGTTAAGCATATTCCTTTCAGTAGTATTACTTGTAAGAACAAACTAACAACCATTCAAATGTTACTGAGATACAAAATGCTACTTTTCTTATCGCATCAAGTTAATCCTATCAAATACAAATTTACAAAAAGATCTCTTCTAAGCAATTCTTCTTACTCACAAACGAGGTTAACATTCTGATTAGAGACTGTTCACAGAGTTCCTTAGAATAAAGTTCTAAATTTCACAATCGTAAACAATCTTCTTTCTTCCAATGAGCATTCACACAAAATTAGAGCAATTACACCTTACCGACCTTTTCCGCGTCGTTCTGCACGTGTTTGTCTGGATATTTCTCATCTATTTTGGCTGTTTATACGCCAACGTAGGGATTACGCTATCTTCATTCTTTCTGCCGGAAACAGACTCAAAATCTTTGTGTTTCAGGAACAACTCGATGGGGCTTTTCAGCGACAGCTTGATTCTGCTAGGACAGGAATTTTTACCTTCAGCTTTGCATGGAATCCAGCTTCATTTCTTTACGAACGCTCGCTGCCCGACATCACAGACTTCACCCCTCCCCTTTTACGCGAAACTGCCCGCCTTCCGAACCACCCAACAGGAAAACGATGACAAGAGACCAAGAGAATGCCCTGTGTTCCAGGCTCAACCCCTTTTATACTCCTCTAGAGCACCCTCTTTTTCAGCCCCTTTTTTGCACATGATCCTTACTAATTTCACCCTTTGGCTTATCCTTCGTTTATACGACGCTGATATACTCTCATTCATGCAGTACATGGTTACGTGATTTTCCGAATAAGCTATACCCGCCAGCATTACGCTGTATGCGTGTAGCTTTAGGCCTTCCAGGAATTAATACTTAACAGCTTTATGATGACTCACAATAGATTTTGCATAGCTTAAGTAAGGCTTAAATTTAATTCACATTATCCCTCTTTTTTTTAAGACATACAAAATGAAATCTCAAATTAATCACAATAGCTTAAATATAAGGTGCTTAAATAAAGAATACAAATTTTTTACATAAAGTGAGGAAGTTTCACTTTTAATTACAACTGATGTGCAGGTATTGCTCTATGTTTGCAATTTTTATATGTTAGACCCTAAATGAATGATTTCTTTCCAAGATTCCTTCATTTAGGATCTGACAATATGTTATGAGAATCTGAAGTTACTTAAGATTTGAGAGGTACGGGAATGAAGAAAAAAGTGTAAAATATAAATGCCTGAGTCATCTTTTCTTTTTCTCCAGCTATTCTGACATTTCTCTCCATTCAACTCTGATCTGAAATGGATATATAAAGGGGGGGGGGGGTATAAAAAGAAGTATGTCCTTGCTTGAGAGAGAGAGAAAATACTTATTTCTCAACTTTCCATACTCTAAAATTAACTTGAAATTAAGTTCTTCACTATCATTAAAATGGTATATTAATTGGTTATTGCATCTTGTATCCATTAATTGGATACAAGATGCAATTAGGAAAAAAAGTGGAGTGACAGTATTAAGCATAATTTATACTATCCTTATGATACAAAAATAAGGAAGGGTTTCAGAAAAACAAGACTAATTGAAATTTTTTAGTGGGGGATTCTTTTTTTTTATATGTATATATTTATACATATAAAAACATATATATATATAAATATATATATATATATAAAGAGAATGTGCCCAAATACCAAATGAAATTATTTGTGATGTTTGCAATTCCATTGATATGCATTATCAGCAGCCTGGTAATGGGAAACAGCAGCAGCAGCAAATTTTCTTGCTCACAATCATGCAAGAATATTACAACTCATGCCTGTGTTACCAATATATGCATAAGTTCAAGAATATTCAGTTAGAACTTAAAACAGGTACCAAAATGACCATCAGTTTGAACACTTGCAATATCTTAACAAAAGATTCTAGATGTTTTCTTTAATTTTGATTATAAAACTTACATGTATCTTAATAAGCATTATATTTATAATTATTCAAGGTGTGTATACATTTTTCGGGACACCCTGTATATATATAAGCATAACATATTAAATAAGTTTATATTAAAACAGTAGTGACCCTTTTACTCCCTCTCACATGCATTCATAACTATATAATATTGGGTGCTCTGGCATCAAATACAAGATATCTGTCAAGGCTGAAGTTACCATATCTTAGAGAACTCAAACAAACATTCAAAGTAAACTTGGAAAATATTGCTCTGGAAAATCAGAACATAAGTTTCTCATCAGTTCTTGAATTAATTTAGGGAAACAGCAGCAGCAGCAAATTTTCTTGCTCACAATCATGCAAGAATATTACAACTCATGCCTGTGTTACCAATATATGCATAAGTTCAAGAATATTCAGTTAGAACTTAAAACAAGTACCAAAAATATCAATAGTGTTCTTCATAAAACTTAGCTAGCCAGTACTGAAGCAAGAAACAATGTACATGGAATGTTCCAGTGTTTTTACTTGACAACTGTCAGTTTCACACAAACAAAGAATAGCTTTTCATCTAATTTTCACCTCATAAAACCCAAAATCACAACAGTGAAGATATATGAACTTCTTAATAGGAATTTGTTTATATAGGCAATCCACAAAACAGTCATTCATTCCTTATATTTTTCCTTATTTCTTAAAGGGAATTTTTTGAAACTCTCCTTTATATCCTTCCATCCATTTCCATTTTTAACAATTCTCCTCATATATATAAATCTCTCTTCTCTGTCTTATGTGCATCAGCTGTTTGTTTTTTATATCACAGTTGAGCATATGCTGTATTTTCTCAATTGTGACTGCGTGAAATGACATCAAGACAGTCAGGTATCGCAAACAGCAAAGAGAAGTTTTTTCAGTAATGGCAGACTGGATATGTTTGTATATGGTTAATTCATTAATTACTTCTGTGCAATGAATTAATCACTGATTAATTCATTGCACTTAGTATGAAAAACGTCTACAGGTATTTTAATTCCAACAGCATAAGAAAAATGGTATGTACATCTTGCTGATTCTAAATGAGGATAAATGATACGCTGTTTCCACTGATGACATGAACCATGAAATGCAGTTAGGCTTAACAATCTCACTAGTCAGTAGTAACCAATAGCAAAACTACAAGCAGTGCTACTATATTCTGCTTACAGTAAAATAAAATATTGTTTTAGCATAATTTTATTTTACTGTAAAATAAAATTATTGTTAGTTTATTTCATTTTCAATTACATAAACTAACAATAATATTTTTCATAAAAAATAACATTAAGATATTTAAATATCTTGACAATACATATATTATCGTCGGTTCCTTCTTGATGGGGAAGAGGTGGAGAGGATTCAGAGGCGAGTGACTAAGATGATAGCAGGTCTATGAAATGAACCATATGAGAACAGGTTGAAGATTTGTGGGTTGCAGAAACTAGTTGATAGGCGGAAAAGGGGAGATATGATTGAGACATTCAAATTGCTAAAAGGATTCTATAGGATTAATTCAGAGGATATATTTGAGATCAGGACTGGTGGTGGGAGAACTAGGGGACACCCATGGAAGCTGGGCAAGAGCGTGGTTAGCAGAGGTGTTAGAGCTGGGTTCTTTACTTTTAGAGTGGTAAATGAGTGGAATAAGCTGCCAGAGTCTGTTGTGGGTGCTATGACAGTGAGCGAGTCAAGGCAAGGTATGATAGATACTGTGAGAATGTTGAACAGTTGTGTGAACATGATGTTTAGGGCCTCCCTCGATGAGTCTAAGGACTCCCTGGAGTAGCCCGTAATAATGATAATGATATTATTATTTAACTACATGTATCATACTACAACTACATGTAACTACATGTATTTAACTAAATACATTTTCTCAATTATACAACTAACCTTTTCATAAGAAGGAAACATTTCTTCCAACTCATTTTGTTGCTGCTGTTCCTCACTAATATCAAGATGTTGCTTAGTATGATACTGGAACAAGTTATCTTCTAATTCTTCTTTTACTTTCTGTTCCTCTTTCTGTTGATTCCACGATTTGACAAAGTTGTGTAAAATAAGATCCATTATGTATAAAGCATCCTTTTTCAAGAACTGAAAGGGAGAAACTATAACATCATTTGTTATTTGCAAAAATGCAACTCTTAAAATTTTTGAGGAAATCTGCATTGCAAATTTGGTATTATTATGACAAGAAGAGAGTCGCTGCAGAGATGAAATAGTCTGATGATCAGTCAGTATATCAGCCAGCTGTAAAGGACTTGAGAGCTTTTGAGGGAAAGAATATAGCTGTTTTAGCAGCTCTTCTAAACTAAGCATATCCTAAGAGGAGAAAAAAAAAAATTGATAATTTAGGAAGAAAATATCCTTAGTGCATATGTTATTTTCAAATAGGAAAGAAAAGTACAGTCCATAAGTAGAATAGAGAAATTTTAAAAGAATTTTTTTTGGTTATACTGTGTTGGTATCATTTAAAATAAGATTAAAATGTACTGTAGAGAATAGTAAGAATATGTAATTTGGTAAGAAGAATTTAAATACAAAGTAAATTGAATGGCTTTGGAGGAAATTGCTGAATATAAGAATTTGCATGTTTTAGATGCCATGATCAGAGTTTAGAATATTATTGGAAAGACAACTAATAAAGATCAGAAAACTACACAGACCTGTGATGGAAAAGTTGTCTGAGAAGTAATAATTGATTCTTATAGATTTTTAGGTGCTGAGTTCAGGAAAAATAGTAAAAAAATTCCATTACCCACCAATTTTACACAATTTCTAATTTTATTGTTTTTATTAGTAGTATTTGGATTTAAATTCAGCGCATTGGTATTTATTTTCATTCTCCTTTATTTACAGCTAATTAGTTGTATAAGTGGTTTTTTGAAGTGCCTTTTTATGGTAAATAAAGAAATTTCCATGAACTTCTCATTCTTAAGATAGGAGAGGGAGGGAGGAATGCAGATAAAAGTGCAAGTGGCTACTCTGAATCTGATTCGCCGAGATAACAGATGACTTCCCTGTTGTCACAGATATATTTTCTTGGGCGATTCTTTAGTTGAACTTTAGTCGTTGACTACTAGGTTATCATATTTCTGAAAAGTGGCATATTTTCTAAGTTAGTGTGAAGATTTAATTTAATGTGTTTGCATTTTTTTAATGTTTTTATGTAGTGTCTTGTAACGGTGTTGTCATTCATTAAAATTTGTTTTGTGTTTAAAGTGGTGTTTGTAATGGCTTCAAGAGGTTGCAAATGAATTTTTGCAACCTCTTGAAGGTTGCAAATCAATACTAACATTTTCTGCTACATATGCGGAGAGTTAGTGGTAAAAAACAACGAAAAGACATTACAGATTTCGTGGAAAAAGTGTACTATGCGTATTTTGGAATGAAACTTGGTGACTTAGGTAAGCCATGGACACTGCATATAGTATGTTCCATTTGTGTAGAAGAACTTAGAAGGTAGTCAAAGGGAGAACAAAAATCTTTCTGTTTCGGAATTCCCATGGTATGCTGGGAACCCTGCATCAAGGTTTTAATGTGAAAAATAACAAAGACATTTCCTATCCTAATTTATCATCTGCAATACACCCAGTGGAACATGGTCTGAAATACCCATGCCAACACCTTCACAAATTTTAGAAGAACCACTCAGCAGTGATTCAAATGAAGAAGTCAAAGATTTCAATGATGACGAATACAAAGACAGTGGCCCACCTGATCTTTTTTCACAGACTGATTTAAACAACTTGGTCAGAGATTTAGGTCTTCTTAAGGAATCTGCAGAACAGCTGGGCTTGAGACTAAACAAAAAGACTTTGTTAGTCCCGTGGCACTTCTTTCTCATGGTTTAGATATAGACAAAGAGATTTTCTTCCTTACTTTTCAGGGAAAAGTGATTTAATTTACTGCAGCGATATTCCGGGACTGATGAGCAAATTCAACGTAAAATATGATGCCATCGATTGGAAGTTGTTTATCGGTTCTCAAAAAGAAGCCTCAAAACTGTGCTTCTTCATAATTACAATAAGTATGCTTCAGTACCGGTAGCACATTCTGTGCATTTGAAAAAAAACGATACGATAATTTAGCCTTCATTCTCAGCAAACTTAAGTACAATGATCATGGATGGACAGGTTGTGGTGATCTTAAATTCATATCTATGATTTTGGGACAACAAAGATGATACACCAAATACCCGTGCTTTTTGTGCGAGTGGGACAAACGAGATTGAGAGCAACATTGGATCAGGAAGGAATGGCCAGAAAGAGTCATATTAGAACCTGGAAGTAAAAATGTGTTACACGAAACTTTGGTTGCTCAGGAAAAAATCCTTTTACCCCTGCTTCACATAAAGCTGGTATTGATGAAACAATTTGTCAAGGCTTTTGCCGAAAGAAGGAGAGTGTTTTAAATACATCTGTGCAAAATTTCCATGATTATCTACAGCAGGAAACTTATGAAGGATAAACTGTTTGAAGAAAAAATGGCAACTGTTGAAAAAGAAGCATGGAAAGCTTTGAAATAGGTGGTGACCAAACATTTAGAAAATCACAAGGACCCAACTATAAAATGATTGTGGAAGACATGCTACAGAAATTCAAGGATTTACGATGTTCCATGTGCTTAAAAGTGCACTTTCTCAACTTTCATTTAGACTACTTTCCTGAGAATCTGGAAACTGTCAGCGAAGAGCAAGGAGAACGATTCCACCAAGACATCAAGGAGATGGAAAGAAGGTATCAGGGCAAGTGGAATGTCAACGTGATGGCAGACTATTGCTAGATGTTGCATAGAGATGACCCGGGAAAAGAATTTCACAGAAAAAGTTCAAAAAGAAGCTTTGAAGGAGTAAGAAAAAGACACCACAACGAAATATAAAGTACAGGTAACCCTCGTATAACATGGATGTTAGGTTCCATAGAAATGCCGTGTTATATAAATCGCGTTATATGAGACTTAGATCACATAGAAAAAGTAGGGTTAGGTTCAGAATTCTTTTTTTTAATTATATAAACAACAATGACTTATCCAACAAAAACAATATTTTTATTTAATTCAGGTAATTCATGTAAGTTAAGAAAACATAAACTATGAGACAAATACACAGTATAAAATTATAAAAATTACAAATTGTACATAAATTTCATTGCACATAATGCATAAATGTTTTAGACACAATAAAATAAAGCACATATTTTAATCGTCATCACTGTCTTCAGAAATAATATTTTGTAGATGTTCTTTAAGTGGCTGGAGGTTGTCACCACTTGAAATCTTTTGGATATCATTTGTATAATTCTCATATGTATGTAACTCACCAGAAAATAAACTGCTCAGCTTGAGAATAACACACTTATGATATTAAATGTACTTTCCTAACAGAAAACGAAGACAATTTTTAACAATAAACACTTTATACAGTAAACCCTAGATGGCGAACATTATGGCACTCATGCCAGAGGTTGCACGTCTGAGAATTTTGCTGGCATGTCAACGATTTACAGGTGATATCCTTTTATATGCTTATAAATTATTCAAGTTTTTTTAATTGTTACAATACGTACAAGCTGAATTTTGTTTTGCACAAGACAGCAGCTATAAACACATGCATATCATTGGTGCAGTATTAACAAAAGATCACGCAACCCAAAGACAAACGCAACAGACAAGTGTTGAGTTGAAATGCTAATTCTCTTCAATCGAATTCCATTACATCTGAAACTGTCACACAACATTCACTATTAGTTTTAACACATTCACAACAGGGTGTCATTTAACGTTCCGATGGAACTTCACATTACTAACTGGCTCAACTCACACAATTGTTTCAATTTTATGGCTTCTTGTTTGTGTTTGAGGTGGCAGGCGAACTCGCATATTCATTATATGGCATGTTTCAATTCTTGGTAATCTTTTATTTTAATTTAGCCTTTGTGATCTGTCATAATGACATCGAGAATTTCAAATGCAATAAAACAAACACTTATTTCATAATTGAAAAATTGGACAATAGTTTTTAGTTAGATACTGTGTTTAGGTGGAACATATGGTTTTGCTTAAGTCTATACAGCATAGTTTCTGTGAGAAGGGACATGTGATCTATTACTTAGTGCCGTTTTTATTCCATCTGTCTCTAATTGCACTACATATATACATACATACATAGCTCATGGCAAAAACATGATGTTAAAAAAGAGAATCATGATGTCATTATATATTAATAGAATTGAAGAATTTAAAATATTTTAAGTTAAAACTTAGAAGGAAAACACAGATCTAATCCAAGCAGTTGGAAAATTAAAATAAGAGTTAAAAGTAAAAGTCTTAATATGTTATAATATGGAAAAGAAACATATATATCATTATAAATTCAGATATAAGTTCGTAATCCAGGTCACAGCTTCAGGAGCTGCTTGTAAAAAGTCATTCCAGTCATTCTGATAAGCACGGAAGATGCATTCTGTTACAATATGTTGCATAGTCTGTCGTGGAGCACCAGTCACATTCTGGAGATGTTTGTCTGTTCCATTTATAGAGAGTATCTCCACATAGGCCATGATTTCGAATTCTATTTAGTACCTAAATAATAATATTTGGTTAACCGATCAAGTGTTGATCAATTTTATTAATTAACTGAACCAACTAGTTTCGCCACACTTATCTGTTGGCTTCTTCAGGGCACTTATAGGTTTAAACACTCTCACAATTATGCATAACTGCAAAACTGACAAGAATAAAAACTGACTAGAATAATTACAAATAAAATAGTATCGAATGTGAGTGAAACACGTATCGAGTGTACAAGATCAGCTAGCTGTTGCTGAGGAACCTTCTGTAGTTTGTATTAAAGTTCATTTCTTCCATTTTTAAGGCTCTGATTAGGGTTTTCCATATCTCTGGCAGTATTAGGCCTTGATTTCTGTTAAGGTTCACAGTAGAACGGGCGACTGTGGCTGCTTCTTTGAACATTCTTGAATGGTAATCTTCCTCTAAGTAAGGGGAACGCTTTTGTCCCACTCGATGACATGGTTAGTTGTGGAGAAATGAGACGATAGGCCAGAAATGTCCTGTCTGTTGTTTTTGACATAGCCAATGTGCTCCTTTTGCCTGATTTCGAGGCTTCTCGAAGTCTGTCCGATGTAATTAGAGCCACATGAGCATGGAATATTATAGACTCCAGCATATTTGTAGAAAGGATGGTTGTCTTTTGGAGATCTTAGTAGTTTACGAATAGTATCTATAGGCTGAAATGCTACTCTTATTTTGTGTTGTTTGAGGAGATTGGCGAGCTTGTTGGAGATGCCCCTTACATACGGAATTGCAATCGTTTTTATATATTGAATCTCTTCTTGTTCTCTTTGTGGTGGTTCAGAGAAAAGGATTTTATTGACTAGTCTTCTTGGATAGCCGTTCAAGTACAGATTGTTGGAAATAAATTTTAACTCATCTTGAAGGGTCTTGTTGTCCGTTGAGATGCAAATAGCTCTTTTCTTTAACATGTGTATAATGCTGAGTTTATGTGATATGTGGTGAGAGGAGTTAAAATGTAGGTAGCGACCTGTATTGGTCGGTTTTCTGTACACTGATAGATTTAAACTGCCATCAGTTTGTTTTTTGATTAAGATGTCTAAAAACGGAAGTTGTTTTTCTCTTTCAAGTTCCAGAGTGAATTTAATAGAATGATGGAAAGTGTTGATCTTTTTGAGAAAATCATATATGTCATCTTTGTTATTGTTCCATATGATGAAGATATCGTCCACATATCTAAACCAAATTTTAGGTCTAGGAAAAATTTGTGATAGGATTTTGTTTTCTAAGTCTTCCATAAAGAGGTCCGCACATGAAGGTGGGCTTCCCATTGCCAAGCCTGTTAACTGTTGATAGATTTTATTTTTCCAAGAAAAATAATTGGAGTTTAGGCAGTGAGCAAACAATACGGTTATATCTTGTGGGAACAAGGTACTTAAGATGTCAATGACCTCTACTATGGGAACGTTTGTAAAGAGAGAGGTGACATCTAAGCTGGCTAGAAGATCATTATCCGATATCTTGATGTTTTTTAGCTTTTCTACGAAATGTCCAGAGTTTTTGATGTAACTCTCTGAGTTGTGGATGTATTGCTGTAGGAGTTTCGAGAGATGTTTTGACAATAAGTAGGTGGGCGAGTTGATTGCATCAACGATTGGGCGTAAAGGAATACCCTCTTTGTGCACTTTTGGAACTCCATAGAGTCTCGGAGTTAAAGGATGCATCGATTTTAGTTTTTTAATCAAGTCTGTTGGCCAGTTAGATAAATTTAGTACCGTCTACGTTTTGGGAGGTAGATCTGATTCTGTGATGATTTGATCACCTTTAAAGATGTTATGCAAATGTTCTTTTGTATTTTCCTTCCATGTTTCTTCCCACTTTGATAAAGGATTAAAATTAATTAGCACTAGTTCTTCTGCTGCTCATAGTGATGGATGGCGAGATTTCAATCTATTGAAGTTAAGAGTTGGGAGATCCTGATGAATAGGTAGGTTCGGATTACCTGCAATTTTTTGGAATTCACGGACTAAAGAATTCAATCTACGTAGTTCTGTAGGAATGATGCCTGCTAAAAGAGATAACCAATATGTTGGGGTCGATCTAATAGAGCCTGTAATTAATCTTAAGGTACTGTTCAATTGAGAATTGATAATCACTGTGTGAGAGCTATTTAGCCACACAGGAGCACAATATTCAGCACTTGAGAATACCAAAGCAAGGGCTGTTGTCCGAAGAGTAGAGGCTCTAGAACCCCATGTAGTGCCACAGAGTCTCTGTAGGATATTATTACGTGTCCTTAGTTTATATGCCAAGTTTGAAAGATGTTGCCGGAAAGTGAGAGAATGGACAAGTGTGACTCCCAAGTACTTAGGGAATGTATTATATGGAAGTATAGTGTTGTTCAATTCAATTTTTAGTTTCACATTTGCCAAGTTATTATTTAGATGAAAACAAGATATTACTGTTTTGCTCCTATTTAAACAGAGTCTCCATCTTTTAAAATATTCATTCAGAATAGTTAAGTCAGCTTTTAGAATTTCTTCTGTATGACTTATGCATTTATGCTGTGTAGTTATTGCTATATCATCGGCATAACAAAATTTCCTTGATGTAGTGATGGGGAAGATCAGATATATACAGATTGAATAATAATGGAGATAAAACAGATCCCTGTGGCAGTCCATTATTTAACTCCCTTTCACTACTAGTTTTATTACCTATAGTCACTATAAATCTTCTATCTGTTAGCATATTGTTAATAATATGGACTATTGTTTTACATGGGATAATTTTATATAATTTATATAGAAGGCCTTGTCTCCAAACAGTGTTGAAGGCTGTTGACAAATCAAGAAATGCTGCTGATGTTTTTAAACCTTTTTGAAAACCAGCTTCTATGTGAGTTACCAAAAAGAGTACCTGGTCACAACACCCACAATTGGTCTGAAGCCAGCTTGTTCTATTGGGACATTTTTAAAAATTATGGAGCTTATTCTATTATAAACAAGTCTTTCAAAGAGTTTATAACAACAACTGAGGAGAGTAATAGGTCAGTAACTTTCCGGTTTATGATTAGGCTTACCAAGCTTTAAAACTGAAAGTACTTTTGCTTTTTTTAAAAATAGTGCGAAGTTTACCAGTTGTAAGAATGTCAGTATAGAACTTTGTTAACCACAATCTTGCATTTCTTCCCAGATTAATCAAAAATTCTGGATGAATGTTATCAAAACCAGGAGCCTTACCAGGCTTTAATTCCTTTAAGGCTGCTTCAACTTCTTGCTGTGTAAAAGGGTGTGCAAAATTTGAAGTTATAGGTGAAGACTTGCTAAATTCTAATTGCACTATTTGTTTAGAATGACACAGACTGCAAAAGCCTCTGTACAGTACCTTATTCAGTGATGCAATAAAACTAAATTCGATACTTATAACTATTTGTGCGATACGGGCAGACACAAATTTAACGAAGATAAAATTTGATTTTTAAGTCCCGCGGTGAAAAATATGAAAAAAAAAATAAATAAATAAAGGGTTACCAGAAATTGTAGACCACGTTATATTGAAACCGTTGAACAAGGGATACTACAATTTGTAGACCGTGTTATATCGAAACCACGTTGTATAAGTACCGCGTTATACGAGGGTTACCTGTATGTACTAAAGATTAATTTTTAATTACTTTAATTAAAAAATTTTTTCCCTACCTTCATTCCAAAAATGTTTACGGAAAATTTTAAATACTGTTATTTTATTTAATATAATGCATTTTAAAGCTATTTTACTGTAATATTGAGATCCATTTTGTGAAAAATCCTTATATGATAGAGAAAACTGGAAGAGATATTTGAAATCAGCAGTCAATAATAAATCAGAAACAGTTAATAGTTTCCAGATAACTTTTTGTCACTTGAATTTTGCAGGCCTGTGCTATTAGTTTTAATAAAGAAAACTTCATATTGGGAGAAAGTTATAATACTCTTAACTTTTCTCCTAAAATTATAGCAAACAAATTTAACAAATTCACTTGCTATAACAAACTGATGAGAAGTATTGCCCAATTCCATACAGAAATGATATTTTAAAGGAAATTTGCTATAGAAAATTATGTGCTATAGCAAGACATTCTCATGAACCTTTAGTACAGCAGTTCTGTATGCTAAGAGAATCAGTTATAATCATCATCATCAAATTCCTGACATGTACCCTCAAGGGGTAAACAGGATATTATGATAGGGCTACATGAAAAACTTACATCATTACTAACTTCCTATCAACAATTTTCCTCCAAATCAATCTGTTATCTGTCAAGGCTCCAACATTATCAGATCTTATATTTCTGTCTTCTAAGGCACTTTTTACTGTATCAATCCAATTATATCTTGGTCTTCCTAGTCTTTTCCCTGCCAACCTGGCAGAGAACACTTGTTTTGATAGCATGAAAATTAATCATTCAGTACCCATTAAGGTTTATTTGGTAATGTATTCCGATGTCACTAGTAGCTGATTCACGAAATCTGAAGTGGCATCCGACCATGTGTTTGATTTTGTTACAACTTCACCTCACACCAAATAACCTCAAACTCACTGCTACATGGAAAACTGTTACTAATATTGCAATCATATTTATTATTACGTGGCACCTCCAGGGAGTCCAAAGACTCCTCAAGGGAGGGCACCTACTCTACAACTTTTTTGCCTCCATCACTCAATCCACCAACTACAACGAACCAACACCATCTACTGCCCACCACCACTAGTATTTTCACAGACAATCAAACATTCATGTCCGTGATGGGACTCAAACCCACAGCCTTTTGGCTTGAGAGTGGTTAAGCTAACCACTAGGCCAACCAGGTCAGCAAAACTACCCTAAGTGTTATTCTACCTTAAATGGACTCAAGTCATTCGATATCATTAGAATCACATCCCTCCTCACCTATCTTGCCTTAAAATACTACACCTTACACTCAATACCAGTTTGTATATCTGCCTCTGAGAGAAAGGTCTCACTAATGTCAATAATCTGAGGCCAAAATGTATTCATTAAGGCAACAAACTCAACCCTTTTTTACTTATATTCTGGCATTTGTGTAGAAAAAATAAGTTACCTCCATGTTTTTTTTTTGTATATGCTCTTCTCTAGTAGTCTGCACGACCTAGTTGGTTAACTTTCAGATTCCTGTTCATATCAAATTCTTCATTTATGCAGAAATCTTTAAAACATCACTTAAGTCCAAACCAGATGAACATGTAATAATCTTTTCATTGATCACCTCCATTACTGATCATATTTTTATCATTAATATTGTTGCATAACTTAGTCGCTCTTGCACACAGATTGTTATCATTACTAACATCATAATCTAGTTTCCCTGACTTTCTGTATTATGTCTCATAATCAATAAATAACTTTTATTTATTGACTGCTAATAACAAATGAATTCAAATGCAAGCAGTTCCTCTTATATAAATCTTCTTCCTTCAAGCCTACTCAACATATCCAAAAAACTTGCAACTATTCTTTATACATAGCCTATATATCAAATTGTTTGATATCATAGTCCTCCTCTTAATTTCATGCTATCATATCTAGATAATGTACTATTTTCACTTTCTCACTCTTCATTTTTTCAAATAGTCCTTTCACATCTTCACCCGTACTGTATTTATCACTAGATAAATCATTTGTTCTACCACCTGTTTTAATTTTCTTTTCTGCTTTTCAATTACGTTCATTAAATTTTTTATTTTAGAATTCAGAATACTTGAAGTGGTAACACTATCATCAATTGCATGTTTAATAATGACTCTCTGTACCATAGAATATCCTTTTTACAATTGATTTTACCTATCTGATTACACCAAATCTTTATGCAATATATTACCTGTTTCTCCATTTGCTGCTTACCATCCATGTTCTTCTGATTCCTCTCTAATCACTTTTCGTTTTTTTCAATTCCCTTACTTCCAGGATATGCTTGTGCATATCCAATTTGGAAAACAAATCTTTACCTGATATTGTGTTAAGTTCCTATACACCAAGTTATTAAAAATATCTGGAAAATACTGGGGCAGTGATGCTTTTGTATCCAATACTCTGCATAAGCATGCCTTGGAACAGATGTTTGTCCAAAGTACAGTATCATACATTTACACATGATACTATATAGTTGCTAGCGAGAATCAATACCAGTGTTCTGCAAAGTGAGTGAATGAGAGAGAGAGAGAGAATCACAGGGATTTTTCTCTCAGATTCAGAAACAATAAATTTTAGTAGCTTTGTATATATATATATATATATATCATATTTAGTGTGATGGAAATGGATTTGCAATCAGTGATTATTTGCTGACATAGCCAAGCCACTTCAAATGACACAGGATAACTTTATGATACGTGAGCACAAAAAGAGGGGAGGTGCAAAATTTGGTGACATAAGAAGCAATGCAATAGAACATGTTCTCTTAATCTGTCCAGAAACTCATTCAGGAAGGCCTTCACTGGATTGTCATAATGTGGTGAAGTCCACAATACTGGAAGCAATAAATTATACTTGCCAAGAAATTTTATTCATGTTTAATTCTTTATTAAAGTATAAGCAAACAAAGCTTTTAAGCAAAGTATCTTTACAACTAGGCTACTTATATATTGAGGGTAATGCCTTCATGCCAATTGCCTTACTATTGACTGATGCAAAGCACACTTTCTTTTATATGTGCATAATGCATAGTATTCATGTGCATAATGCATTATGCCACGAATTATTGTAATAGTATGTTTTTCATAAAGGGAAAATGCATTTAATACTGGGTATGTAAGAGTAAGCTAATTATATGTATATTTTGGTGGTAAATAAAATAAGAATTATTTATGCAATTTTTACTCATACCAATGATCTTATTTACAAAGCCAAGAGGGGGGGGGGTACTTACTTTGGCACCATATTTCCTTTTTATTCTAAACGAAGCAACCTGGTGGGACAACATCTGAATACCTATCAGAACCTGTAATTAAAATTGCAAAGCAGAAAATAATTTACACAACAACTAATTTAATTTCATAATTTTAAAATAGCTAAAAAATATTCTTTAAGTATGTGTTCTTATCTAGAAAAATAAAAATTATGTTGTAAAAGATCATAAATTGAAGGATTGTTAGACATGGAAACTGTTTATTATAAAAATAAAGAAACAAACTTTTTAGAAATCATAGGAATGATTTGTTATGAAGGATAATTTTTCACAGTTAATTTCCATTTAAATAACAGTGTGCATATGGGACTTTTTTTGGTAGTCTGGTAATTTTACACATAGCATTCTCATATTTTTTCCCTATATACTCTTACAATAATGAAAATTCAGAGCACTTGTTCTACTTGTCTGAAAACTTTACATATGATTTCTATATTTTCAAGGGCAGACTTTAACTGCAAGTCTACCATAAGTTCTGATTTTTTTCTCATTGCACACTTCTTGCCTGAATCAGTCAATGTTTTCTTCAGATTTTGTTAATGGATTTTGAAGGTTTGGTTCTTGTTTTCAAATTCTTTCATGTTTTTCTCCAATAATATTTCTATATTTGAGTCAAATTCTGAAAGGTTTCATTCTTTTTTAAAACTTTTTTTCATGTTTTTCTTTTCAATTTATTTATTTTCATCATGCTAAAAATTATATGACTTCCTATTTCAAATCTCCTGTATACTCTTGTATCCATATCATTAACTACATAGTAAATAAAACACTTCTTAATTCTTGTGTGTTCTATGTGAATTTATGAATATCTTGATGCTAAACTATTAGTAAATAGTTTGTGCCTTGAACAGAAATCACTTACCATTATAATTACCATTGTTCATTTCTCCAAATGTTTTCATATTTGTTTTTGTACATTATTTTTTTTACATGTAGTTAACTGACTAATCATACAGATTTTAAATTATTATCATTATTATTCATGACACTTCCAAGGAGTCCAAAGACTCATTACAGGAGGACACCCACTAAACAACTGTCTCCACCACTACACCCCGAACCTCTACTACCAATCATCTCCATCAATGCCATCTACCACCCACCACCACAACTAGTATTTTTTGTCTGTAAATTGTGTGTGTTCTGAAGGCCCGATTTGTCTGTATGCAGGATGAAAACCCAAGTTTCCAGGAGAAAATCCCTTGTTACCTCTGTATGAGATTGGCTAACTCACCTTCAATTGAAAAAGTCCACATAAATATTCCTCCCGTCACGACGAGAATCGAACTTAGGCCTATTCCAATCGAAGGACACGATGTACTGCTGTTTTTCCAATTGCGCTACGGAGGTGCTTTAATTGTTGTTAATAAATATTATTAAGTCATTTTTATTAGAGAAATTATCTTTACTGGTAATTTTTAAATGTAAGAAAAATATTTCTTTTCACACTTTAATACAAGTTTGAAAATATTTTTTTTTACATTTAAAGTTTTAAAACATTTAAAAAAGTTTTAAGTCAGATAAGATTTTCTATGAATACGTGCACATTAAAAATAATATCGATCATAGGTATCGTTGTTTTTTTAGTAATATTAGTTATTACATTTTAGTTTTGCTGTACTATGATTACAAAATACTGTCAATTTTATTGATCAAATATCTCCTTCAAGTTTATTATGATAGTTATTATTTAGTCATTTTCACTGAAATTGTTACATAATATTGGATTTATTGGACCATGGTTTTGATAAACATTTATACATAATTGTCTACTAGTTTCGCCAGCTGTGTCTGTCTTGCTTTGTCAAGACGAGAAAGGTTATATTAATATTAAATGCAAAAACAAAAGAATGCAGTAACGACTTAAAAAACAGTTAAACAAATTGGAGGGCACAGGTGACATCAAATGCATAAAGCGCGAAGAGTTAGTCACTGTTATTAAGTCACATTTTATAATTTTTTGCATAATTTAGTTCTGCTAAACTTAATGAATTTAATAGGTTTCTCCAAATGTCTTTTAATATTATTCCCTGCAGCTTCTTTAAAGGTTCTACATCTGTAATCCTCTTCGATATATGGCATGGAGCTGTTGTCCCAGCAACTATGTCTTTTTCTTCTGTGATGATATTTTTTTAACTCTGTGACTTAATAACAATCACTAAGTCTTCACGCTGTATGTGTTTGATGTCGCGTGTGCTCTCCAATTTGTTTAACTGTTTTTTTAAGTCGTTACTGCATTCCTTTGTTTTTGCATTTAATATTAGTATAACCTTTCTCGTCTTGACAAAGCCAGACAGACACAGAGCTGGCGAAACTAGTAGACAATTATGTATAAATGTTTATCAAAACCTGGTCCAATAAATCTAATATTATGTAACAACTCCTTCAAGTTTATTATTATTTTTTGTTATATATTTCACAAGAATGCATATTATACTAAGACTGGATTCAATTTAATGCATATTTTGAAAGGATTTACCTGTTCTATTCCTACTAAGAATGGAACCACCAAATCACGATAAAGTGAATAATTAACAATAAGTCTGTGAACAAAGTTCATTTGAGAATCTTTCCATTTCTTCAATTCCCGAAGATCACTGTCTATTCTGTTGGGAACTAAATGAAATTTTCTTGTTAATGCTTCCCTATGCTGCTCTAGCTTAGTAACCATCTCAAATACATATGTAGGCGATCCAAATGTTGCTAAATAATTTCGAACCTCATTAACCAATTCATCAAACTGAAATAAAAATAAGTAGAAAGGAAGACAGTTTATTTTAGGATATGAAACTATATTAGCATATATCAAAACAAAATGTAGGGTTATTCCAGTTATATTTTTATAAGGTTTGCCTCTCAACTAAAAAAAAAAGATAATTATGCTCAATATTCCTATATTCTATCCCTCCATTTTCAAATGATAGCATGTGACAGAAGAAATATACATATGATAGATATTCTACATCAAAATTTGCTCAGCTGGAAAATTGCTATTGTAAGCATGCCAGTGAAATTCAAACTGAGAGCCAGCAGGTTGGAAGATACTAATCATTTGGTCAACCTAGGAGGCTACATCTTGGTACTGAAAATTATGAAAAGAGAGGATAATAATATTCTCTATTATTTCATAATTAACTAAGCAAGTGGTCAGAATTTCCTTCCAGCTACAGTGTATATATATTTACTAAAAGTTTACAATTTTCCATGCACTCAAATCACTTTTAAATTGCAAAAATTTTACAAAGAAAAAGATGCTTGGAAGCATAGCAAAGTGTAATACAAAAATGAACAAGGAGTTCAGTGAGTATACTGACAAGAATTCAAGTCAGTTCACGGTCTTGGTTTCTAAAACATGACATTTGCACATCATGCTACAACCCTTTTCCAATTGGATGGGCAAGAGCATGTAGAAATGCCTAACAGGTCTTTATTATCCTCTCTCTCTTCTAAATAACAACAACAAAATTGCTCAGATGAAATTTGTTTAATTCACCTGTCATTATCAACACTGTATTCATTTTTTTTTTCATTCCATCTATCTCTTTTATTGTAATCATCTATTTTATTGTATTCATTTATTGTTTTCATTGTATTAATTTTTTTCCCATTCCATCTATCTCTTTTCTTTGTTCCAAAGAAAAGAGATAGATGGAATGAAATAGGATAATGATGAATTGGTTCAGTAAGTCAAAACCTTTGATGAAGTAGCCCCCTTGTCTCTGCTTTCTTCTTGAAAGGAGAGGAGCCTTTGCTGGTCAACACCCCTTTACTCTCTGAACTTCCTTACTGAACCAACCTGTCTTCAGTCCATCTACTTCGCATCAACAGACTCCTTTATATGGAGATGTGTGTGTGTGTCTTCAATATGTCTCACTTACACATGTTCATCTATTTACAATCATACAACTGCTCATTGTTGTGCTCTTTCTCTGTAACTCAGACACCAGTGGCCAATACTCAAGCAGTCAACACATTATACATGGCATTGCATTTTTTTAATGTTGTTTAACTATCCTCTGTATATTCTCTATCGCTCTCTCTCTCTCTCACTGATATAATCAGAGAAAGAGAGAGAATATATTTTTTATATTTTCTCTCTCTATATATCTATTTATTTATCTATCTATCTATCTATCTATCTATCTATCTATCTATCTATCTATCCGTACCACTGATGAGACCTCAATAAAGGTCGAAACCGGTCTGGGTAGTGGCCCCCTTGCCTTTAATACAAAACATCATACATCCCCTTCTTGGAGATGTGTTTTGGCATTAAGGGTAAATATTAAGATTAGTGATCAGAGCTTATGCCACCTTTACCACGAGTTGCCTTGGTCTTGCACTACCTGTAGGATCAGCTAGACTTGCATCACTAGCAGGCGCAAACTTGACTTGTTTGTCTGTTTGCTTACTTGGGAAATGGAGTAAAACCAGGTTTAAAATTGCTTGGTATTTTTAACACACACACACACACACACACACACACACACACACACACACACACACACACACACACACACACACACATTAATCATTCACTTTCTTCATTCTTCTAACTTTCTTCTTCTAACTCTGGTCCATACATGGGCATTAATGTGCCATAGGATTTGCAACCTTTTATGTGTGCATCTGATATTTAAGAAAAAACTGATTTTTTTTTTTAAATCAGTCCCACATATACAACGCTTTAGAATTTACAACAAATAATTCCAGGTGTGGGTGGGAATGGAAACAGAAGGAATCTACTGATACTCTTTTCGAACAGCTAGAGATTGTAGTCCCTGAGGAGAGAGAGAAGGGGAGGCTATTTCATACAGCTTTTCCAGAGAGCAGAGATAGATGGAGTGAGAAAATCATAGAAGAAGCAAATTTGGTGGGTTAGCAGTTGGACTGCAAGTGGTACTGGGCAGTAGCTACTGCAGTTACTGTATGCTTAGAAGAAATGGGGAAAGAAATAGATGAAATTTCAGTAGAACAGTGCCCATGGAAACCTGTAGGAAATGTATGAAGTATACCATTTATGAGACAATAGTTGAAGTAAGTCTGTGAAAGAAAGAGAGATCATTAATAAGCCAAACCAATTATGGAATGCCATTCCAAATATGAGAGCATATTTAAATGAATGTGCAGATTTGGAATTTGTACAGTGGTAGCTGGAAAGGTGAAAAGTAATGCCTTGAATGGGAAAAAAAAGTCATTTGGAAGCTGAGGAAACTACAAATGTAATTTTGCCTAAAAAGATTAGAGGAACATGTCAGTCCAAGAATAGAATCCGAAAAAAGGTGAGTATTATCAACAGTGAGAGGGGAAATTAAAATCTTTTTTTTTAATAAGAAAAGAGCGAGAATTGCCATGATGAAAATCTGGATTTTTATTTGGTTGTCAAGAATTAAAAATACATACATATATATATATATATATATATATATACATTAAAGGAAAGCTAGTTTCACTACAGATTGCTTGTAACTTTGCCAGTTAAAAATATATATAAATGTACTTTATAGTTGGCAACATACAATAAACCAGTGAAGCTTTCAAGATATAAATAATATAAAACATGTGGAGACAGTGAAAAGTAGGAAGACTCATCCACTTTTCAGCATTCTTTGGAGATGATCAACTGAAAAGTTGAAATCTGGCATGTGAAGAGATCTAATAAAAGATCTCTAAATGTCACTTGATTCTTGTGGGTAAGTTCTCCATTACAATGAAAAATGCCATGGAGATCAGTGTTCTGGACAGTGGTTGTATATCTTGAAGCCAGAATGTTTGAGTATTGAGGTTTGCCATGGAAACATCAGCACATATTAGCAAAACTACAGATAAGGTCTTTGAGATTAGTGAAAGAAGGCCACTACTATACAGAAGAAAAAGAGGACAGGAGCAGAGCCTCGAGACATTCCAACATTGGTAGAGAAATCCACCATTACATGCAGTAAACCATCAGTGAGCAAACTGTTTACCTAGTAACAAAGGATGGAAAGCAGACCATAAGCTGAAATTTACTAAGCAACTATCTATATTAGATCTATCAAAAACCTTGGAAAATGTCAAGTGCAACATAAGAGATTTCTAGAACCTTTTCATTTGATGTATCTTGTTCAGAGATGGGTATTGTTGGCAAAGCTGTATCTGTATGGGTGGTTATTGATTATATAGTTGGTCCTCAGGTAGTGATGAAATTCATGGTTAATGAACTCCTCCATTATTTTAGAGAGGACTGGGGTGACTAAGGCAACAACTCCAGAGTTCAGTGTTTGAACGCAAAGTTCTATCTCTCTGTTTTTTTTTTGGAATGGGTTTTCTTCCATGTTAGATTAATGGTGGGTAAAAATTGTACATTAATTCCTCAACTTACAATGGGGTTCTGTTTGAACAATCCTGTCATAAGTTGGAAATCACTACATGAACCATAAATAAGGATATGTTAACAATTAACATGCATGAATGCTAAAATGTAGAATTGTTACCATTTTAACTAATTTCATTCTTTATTTATAGCGAAATAATATAATGTATAAATTATAACATAAAATTACTGTAATGTATACTATACTACTGTACTATAATAAATAATGACACATGAGATGCTTCTATGCATTTACCAATAAAATAATCAGCTGAAAACAAATGGATCAAGAGTAATTCTGCAAAGCCTGTTGCTTCATTAATTGGATGATTCATCAGAAGTTGGAGAGGCTGGATCATCAACAACAAATCTGAATGTGAAGAATTTGAACTTCTAGAAGTCTAGGATCATCTTTGGGGAGGAGGTGACAGCAGGAATGGGCGTCTTTAAAAATTTTTGCATTAAGTCCAATTCAGCCTGCATAGTTTGACTTTGCTAAATCTCTCCATATTGGGATTCCATTCCCTCAAACAACCAAACTGCAAAGGTAATTTTTTTTTTTCACTGCAAACTTTTTTTGAGCAGGAGAGAGAGAGAGATAGATGTCTTGTTCTGCTTTCTACTATTTCCATTCTTCTTTTGCAACTTTCTGTGCTTCTAATTTCATAAGATCTTCATTTGAGAATGCATCTTCCGCAGCTTTCACCAACTGCTCTACATTTTCACTGTCAACTGCTAACATTTTAACTAGCAGTAATATCCTGTCACCAATTTCTTGGCTTTGTCTTTGTTGAATTCTGTGAATGTATGAGCATATATTTTCAACATCTTCTTCTTCTAAACACCATTCATAATTGCTGTTTTCACTTCACTCCATGCTGTATCTACATTCTTTGTATGATGCTGGAAATTATATTCCTTTTGAATGTCTCTATGGATTTCGTACCCTAACTAGCAGCAATGAGCAAAAGTATATCTTGAATAATATGCTTGAAGGTAGCAATAACATCCTGGTTTATGGATTGCAGTAGTGAGATAGTAAATAGTGAATGTGTTAAAAGGTTGGCCATCATAAGTACGAGTGGTCATAAGTCGCACATGCTTTAAGTCAAGGACTGGGCAGATGCTTGTACTTCAGAAAAAGCACCTTGTTCAAATATTGACTAGAACAAAATTTCCAACAATACAACAAACAGCCACACTCCTTCTATTATCTTTCTACTGAAAGATAACAGAAGGCATGTGGCTGTTTGTAGTAGGAGATGCAGCTATGCAAAAGTTGGAAGAGATGAATGATGTTTCGAAGTCAGCTTTGACTTCAGGTGTTTTTACAGCAGGACTGGTGAAAGCAATGGAAGCAGAGACAGACCGAATTTGCACACAGCAGCAGATGGTATAACTTCTATGTACTTCTGCACATGCCTTCTCTATTATTTCTGCAAAAAAGTTTTCTGCATTTAGATCTATCAGTCAGCTTTAGATTAGTTGACTGTTTTGAGTTATTGCTAAAATGAATATACCATATATTATCACATATAATGCGATCCACGTATAATGCGAACTAGAAATTTTGTTTGAAAACTTGCCCTAAAATGCCATATCCACGTATAATGCGATCTGTTAATCTTGTTCCAAAACATTATAAATAATACAATACGAATTAATGAAAGAAATATTTATTTTAAAACAAAATGTCAAAATCCTTTAAATTCTTCTTCATCTTTTGAGTCATCAAACATTTCATTTATAAATTCATCTGTAGGGATTGCGCCATCAGTGTAGCAGTTGTCGTCATCGTCTTCATGCTCTCCATGTTGTTGTGCATCATCCTCGCTTTCGTATATGACATGATCTTTGGATCCATCCATTGAATTACTTATTCCACATTTAAGAAATGAGCATTGAATCATTTCAGATGGTATCGAATCCCATGCTTCTTTAACCCAGCTGGTGACTAGGGTGATCTTGGGCTTCTGAAAATTCCCACCCTTTGTCATCTTCACCAAACCAGATGACATCCATTCTCTCCATTTTTCACGTAAGTGATCTTTAAACGGCTTATTCAAGCTGACATCAAGCGGCTGCAAAATGGAAGTTAGACCACCCGGTATGACTGCTAGGTCTGTACGTAGCTCACATGCTTTCTCTTTGCTTGCTTCCGTTAAATGCGCCCAGAACATATCCCAGACTAGCATGCTTTGTTGATGTAACAAGCTACCTGGATGTATGTTCCATACTTGATCCAGCCACAATTGTACACCTTCTTCATCCATCCAACCTTTCTGATTGGCATGAACAATTACACCTGGTGGAAATTTCATATGCTTCGGAATTTTCTTCCTTTTAAATATCACTGTCAGCTTTAATTTGGTTCCGTCTGCCATGCATGCTAGAACAACAGTAAAATGTGTTTTTTCATGTCCCGTTGTTTTTATGAAGACACCCTTTTCACCAACTGAGTTTACTGTTCGATTCCCAGGCACATCAAAGTACATGGGCGTCACATCCATATTGCCAATTTGGGAAAGTTTATATCCGTGACACTTCCGTAATTTTATGATAAATTTAAGGAAGGACTGAACTTTTTCTTCAAGCTGCTTTGGTAATTTCTGCGCAATTTTTGTTCGGTGTCATAATGTTAATGCTTTGCGTTCCATAAATCTGTTGTACCACTCAGGCGAAGCAAGAAAAGATGAAATACCTGGTGTGTCCTTGAATTTACCATTCTTGAGTTGTAGAGCTCGAAAACAAATTGTATTTCTTGTTACTATAATGCCATCTTGTTGTTGCATCAAAATCCATTCATTTAGCTCTTCTTCAAGTTCTGGAAAGGATGCTACATCTCCACATCGGGCACGTTTCGTTTTGGGGATTTTTTCAAGACTGTCTTTTTTTTATTCTTGTTGAGAGGCTTATACGCTGGTTAAACATGATAACTAATATTTAAGGAATTGACAGCGTATACTAGACATATAAATTAAATAAACTTTAATATATACTTTCCGATATTTCGGCGAATGTCACGTTGCCATCTTCTTGGGAACTTATTACAAAGACACGTGCACACAAGTATTACATAACAGCAAATGAGAACTGAAGCTAGGAAGCTAACGTTTTCCTAAAGTCCTGGTGGTTCCCCCTGGCGGGCTATATTGGTGGTTCTTGGCCTTTGGGCTGAAGTTCTTCTGATAATTGTTTCCCAAATTTAGGGCAGTCTCATGCATCCAAATTTGTTGAGGTTCGGCATGTTCCTAAGGGCTGAGGCTGATTCCATGAATAGTCTTTCATACTTGAACTTGCTGCGGTGTATGACTGTGGCTTTCTTCCATCTTATTCTGTGGTGAGTATCCAGAGCGTGGTCTGCAAGCCCAGAGTGGCTGTACTGGTGAAATCGGATGTAATCCTTGTGTTCTGAGATTCTGATATTTGCTGTCCTGCCTGTTTGGCCAAAGCAAGACAATTTACAGCTGCAAGGGACCTGGTATACACCAGGTAGGTCTAGGGGGAGTGGTTGGTCTTTAGTGGAGCGGATAAGGGATGCCAATTTTCTATGTGGTCTATAACAAGTGGTTAAGTCGTGTTTTCTTAAGATTTTGTTGATTTTTTCTGAGGTGCCTCGGATGTAGGGAATGGTGATGGATTTAGAGTAATCTTTTTTGTGAAGGGGAGGGGGGGGTGGCAGGACAGCAAATATCAGAATCTCAGAACACAAGGATTACATCCGATTTCACCAGTACAGCCACTCTGGGCTTGCAGACCACGCTCTGGATACTTGCCACAGAATAAGATGGAAGAAAGCCACAGTCATACACCGCAGCAAGTTCAAGTATGAAAGACTATTCATGGAATCAGCCTCAGCCCTTAGGAACATGCCAAACCTCAACAAATTTGGATGCATGAGACTGCCCTAAATTTGGGAAACAATTATCAGAAGAACTTCAGCCCAAAGGCCAAGAACCACCAATATAGCCCGCCAGGGGGCACCACCAGGACTTTAGGAAAATGTTAGCTTCCTAGCTTCAGTTCTCATTTGCTGTTATGTAGTACTTGTGTGCACGTGTCTTTGTAATAAGTTCCCAAGAAGATAGCAACGTGACGTTCGCCGAAATATCGGAAAGTATATATTAAAGTTTATTTTAATTTATATGTCTAGTATACGCTGTCAATTCCTTAAATATTAGTTATCACTGTCTTTTTTTGCTTACGCCAAAGTCTAATATTACTCTCTGCTACACCAAATTCTCTCATAGCAACACTGTTATTATGTTCTTCTGCAAACTGCACGACATGCAATTTAAATCTTGCTTCAAAAGATGAACGTTTATGTTTCTGTTGGCTCATTTTCAGGTTAGGTTTGTTTAACGAATAATATTTAAAATTAACTCTGGTTAAACCGATATACCTAACAGTGCTCTATCTATCTCACTGTGCTCTTATCATTCGGCAACTGAGCGCACATTTATGCGCAGATACGATGCGCACTTGGTCGCCGAATGCAAGTGGGTCAAGTAGATTTGGTTGCATAGGCATTAGGTAGTATATATTGTGCATGCAAGTCTAATAAGATGTTATATTTTTTTTAGGATCCACATATAATGCGAACCCCTAACTTTAAGTAGTATTTTTTTACCATAAATTTTTCGCATTATACGTGATAATATACGGTAAGCTGAAAAAGAAGCTGGAAGTTTTGCTTCAAGTCACTTGCAACAAAGAGAAAAATAGCATCCACACTTTAAGGATCCACTTATTATTTTATTTAATCACTTATTAATTCAACAGAAAGTGTTTCCATTTCTTTTCAATTTTCTATTGCAACCATTTTAAAAAAATATTCCAATAAAATAATAAAAAAAATTCAAAAACATTACCAATATGGATGACGGCCGATAAGCAATATTTTTTTCTAGCTTGGAAATTTTGTCTTTTAGCTCTTGTTGTTTTTCCAAAGATCCTCTAATTAAAGGATGAACATAGTTTATATCAGCTGAGAATATGCTGTGTCCTGTTGTTGACTGATGTTGGCAATCATATAAACCAAGCTCTGAAGAGATATTCTTGAACTGTAAAAGGAATAGCAGATATAATTCACAGAAATGTTCAACAGATATAATTAAATACAAAAGGTTCTGAAAGAGAAGCCTCCATAGCTCAGTCAATACAGACAAAGCCCTTTGGTGGAAAAAAATCTGGGTCTGAATCCTGTATAAGATGGAAGAACTTTTATTGGGCTTTTCAACTAGACGTGAGTTAGGTCTCAGATGGAGGTGGTAGGGTTTTTCCCTCTTAGGTGAATGAAAAACATTTGCAGAATGAAAAACTCGGGTTTTTCATTCTGCAAAACAGACAAACTGACCAGAGGAGTACATGCAATTTATAGTCACAGTAGACAATGCAGATAAGATTAATCACCCTACCATAAGCAGAATCAGGTTTCTAAGAGATCCAAGTTGCATGGCTGTGACAGGGCATTGAGCCTAACATGAAACGGAAGATAGGATGGAATGGGAAGCTCTGAAGGATCTAAATTGTATTTGCATTACAATCTTTTTTTTTTTTCTAAAATAAATAACTCACTTCTAGTCAATTAAAAAACAACAACAACTGCAGTATTATATTTTCTTCAAAGGAATGAATAGAAGAAAAATATAAGGATCTCTCTCTAAGAATTACCATTTGCAACCACTGTATTTGAAAACAGCATCCTGATTGCACTCAAAAGAACATAGATTATAATTAACCTAAGCTGCAATTTAAATTCAATCAATTACTTCAAAAAATAAAAAATAATAAAACAAACAAATAAATAAATATTTAAGGGTCCTCCCATAAGCAGGCAAACTGGTCCTGTGAATGCACGCAGCTACAGCCATAAAATATACTGGGAGGCATAGGGCTAGTCACCTTATCCTCGGGACGGGTACGACTTAAGATAGCCCTGTAACAGGCTAGTAGGCCTAACATGTAGAAGGGAGGAGAATAAATATTTAAAGCATAAACAATTACTATGCTCCCTCTCCATGTATAGAATATGATGTACTTATTTATTTATTTAGTGTATGAGAATAGAATGGCCATTAGGCCCATATGGACAGGTATTGCACCACCTTATGAAAACAATACAAAACATTGGAATGTAGTGTAAGAGTATTCATAAATTGTATATATTCTCTAGCTGGTTTGTCTGTTTTATGGAATGAAAAACAAATTTCTGGGAGGGAAAAAACCTCCACCTCCTTATGAGACTGTCTAACTCAGCTGGAAAGCACTTGCATCTCAGATGAGATTTGAATTCAGGTCTCTCCAACCAAAGGCTAATGTCATTAACAACTGAGCCATGGCAGCTCTGTGATGGTTAATGATACCAGGCCACACATAAATTTTAATTTTGGATTATCATATCCTTCATAATCTGACATATTTTATAAATAACAGCATATATAAATTCACAAGCAGCATAAATTTGAATATTATATTGCACTGAATCAAATTTTAAGGTAAGTTATATTTACATTGTAATATCATATTAAAGTGTAATTTTTTTTTTTTGCTATACTGAATGAAAATGTGCTTATTAATGCATTATGAAAATGTGGTATAAAATAAAATGCATCAACAGATTAATTTAAACATGACTTCATATTCTCTCTCTAATAGAAGAAAACACATTAATTTTTCCAGGATAGGCTTATTAGACAACTTCTGAAATGCAGCATCCATCAGTGATTCATATAGGTGATGTTTTAGTGTTTAGAATGCCACCTACTAACAATTAGAGCATTTTAAACAAATTTCAAGAATACCATATTTCTTCTTCATATAACATTATTCACGATGGGTCTATATACATACAAAGACTTTTTTAAAGTTTCGATATGGGTATAAGTCTCACAAATTGCATGTTGCTTCTAACTGCCCATCTGGTAAAACAATAAAGAGAAACATTTCTAGGAATGAATTTCTTTTTTTCTCTCTTGGTGCATGTAAAATAAAATCCATCATAAAATGAAGTTAAATTATAGCCAATGTGCAGAAAATTCCTTTTTGTTTATGAGCTGGTGTGACTGGAAAAAATATTTCTTTCTATGTTTCAACTTTCTTCTTTTATATGATGCCTGCCCAAAACATTTGAAAACTTAATAGTATCATGGATAGGTTAAGGATTTTTTTTATATTGTATCAAAAATTGTTTCTTTTAGATAATCTAGATTAACCCTGCTCTGGAGACCACACATTCACACCTGACCTAAAGACATTCATGGGCACCAAACTGCTTCTAAAAAGAGTATATCAGTAATAGGAGTTTTTTTTTTTTAAATGATGACCCACACATGAAAGCTCACAGGACCTATAACAAAACAGTGGCATGTGTGTTTAACACACAGACACACACACACACACACAGGGGGAAACTTCTGCATTATCATGAGAAAGCATCATCATTTTCTGAGATGCAGCTCTAAGAAGCATTATTATAATGAATGCTTCTTAGACTTGAATCTATATTAATTTGTTACTTACTGGATCTCCAATACTGTCGGAACTTATATTTCAGTATTCAAATCAATGATAATTATATCATTCCACTCAAAACCTGGACCTCTTCTGTATCCCCCTTCCCATGCTGGTAAAACAACTGACTTGTTTTGCTAATATTTCCTTCTGCATTCTGTTTAAGTGACTAAACAGAATGCAGAAGGTATGACTACCATCACACACACACTCTTGCATGCCAAAAATATCAAGTTTATTTGTAATATTTTCACAGGTATCTGGAAAATAGGGTTAAATAGCCATAAAAAAACATTTTCATATTTTATATAATTTTGTCCCTGATGCTTGTCTGTTAGTAAGCATGGTGATAAAAAGATAAAAAGACATTTGAGAGAAATTCAATCAAGAATACGTATCAGAATTTCAGAAGAAAAAAAAAAAAACATTAAAAACTGGAAATGTGGAAAGACCGCTGGAGTAGTTAATATTCAACCAAAAATGCTTAAATATGGAGGTATAAAAGTTTTGCAGTGGCCTGCACTACATAATTCAGAAAGCCTGGTCAGAGGGTCAAACCCTGGAATGTTTGACCCTCTGACCAGGCTTTCTGAATTCAACATCAACATCTTCCTGTAGCTCCATCAATTCTAATTGCCGATTTACAGCTTAAATAGAGACTGTGTATTGCTTGATGTAATGTCCCATTTACACCATATTATCGTAGTGTTTTGAACAACTTTTCTTTTGCAGTTATGCAGTGCAGCTAGTGGTGAGCTATAGGGGGCTCGCGTGAGCCCTTTGTTAAATTTTTCTGAAATTTGTGAGCCCCTTGTTCTTCTTTACTTTTTTATTTTATTTTTTTGAAACATATTAAGCGACAAACTCATACGGTAAACTAACAAAAATTAGTCTATTCAGCAGGGTATAGATTATTTGGAATTATTGTTTCAACTCCTCTGTAACACGCCCAAGTTTGAAAATAAAATAAGCGCATGCGCTATCTTTACCCTTTTTCCTTCTGGTAGCCAATCGTATGGTAAAACCAGTAGTCAATCAAATGTTTTATAAAAGATTTATACTATATATTATATTATTATATTTTGATAGTTAAAAAATGTTTTTCTTATGTAAGATAAATTAACACATTTGATTGTGTGCAAAAATTTCATGTTTAGATCATGAAATATTTGTTTAAAAATGATATCCTTTAGAGGTTGATTGTCTTCTCACACTTTTTGATTGGAATTTGTACACAAGCTGTATTAATAAAAGTTTTTGTGTGAAATATGGCTTCTTTTTTTTTCCTCGACGACGCGAGTTCTTTGTTAAAATTCCCATAGCTCACCACTGAGTGCAGCCACTGCAAAACTTTTATTATAGGAGTATTATTGGAGTAGAGCTCTCATAGTATCTATCTATCTATAAAAAATAAATAAAACTGAATGAATGTAAGAATTACAGGGAATTTTTCTACAGAGTGTTCCTGGTAAGTTTTATGCAACTATACCTGAGAAATGGCTAAGAAAAATTGTGAAAGGGAAACTTGATGAAGAACAAGTTGAGTTCAGGGTCTAATAGGAGTTGTGAGGATCAGATTTTCAACTTAAGACAAATAGTAGAGAAATCGTAGAATACAATAATCTTGTTATACAGATTACTATACAACAAGAATCTGTATTCAAGTTTTTCTTTGTAGATCTGGAAAATGCAAATGACAAGGCTGCAAAAGAAAAGTTGTTCAAAATACTACAATAATATGGTGTAAATGAGACATTACATCAAGCAATACACAGTCTCTATTTAAGCTATAAATCAACAATTAGAATTGAAGGAGCTACAGGAAGATGGTTTGATGTTGAATCAGGTGTGAGATGAGTGCACGTTATCTCCACTGTTATTCATCATCTATAAAGATCTCATTATAAAGAAAAGTGGTATTAAAGTTGACATCAAAACTGGAAATGTTAATCTCAGCTCTTTACTTTATACAGATGATGTTATACTTCTAAATAAATTCACTACAACTCTGCAGGATTCCCTGAATAAATTGAATAACTGCTATAATAAATATGGTATAGCAATAAAAAGACAATGAAAGTAGGCAGAAACAACATCAACTGCATCTTGAATGGAGAACCTACAGAACAAGTAAAATATTTCAGCTATTTAGGAACAATTGGCAAAGGAAATATAGAAATAGACAGCAGAATTAACAAAGTTGTATGGTAGGAAATCAACTGAATAAATTTATACGGAATAAGAGAGAAATTAGTCAAAACACTAAAGTAGCTGTATACAAGACAGTTTTCAAACCAATTTTAACTTAGGAATCTGAGAGCCAGGTTGGAAATAAAACACTTGATCAGACTGTTGACTAGAGATATGAGAGTTCTGAGAAAGATGGAGTGACCAGATGACATCAGTGGTAGTATGATATTAAAAATGAGGATAATTAAGAAAAAACTTGACATTGTTAGCATTATTAGTGGTGTGTGGAGCTATCTCAGATGTATCGTCACTTAAACAGAATGAAAGGAAAGGTTAAGAAAGCAAGTCCCCCCCCCCCAAGATAACAGGACAAAGACTCAGAGGAAGACAAAGATCTAGACTGATATTATAAGAAGTGCCTTAAAAAAACGAAAATATATGATCTGATAATATTGTAATCATGATAGATAACAGATTGATTTGAAAAAAAAAAAATTGTTGACAGGAAGTGAAATTATGTAATTTTTTCATGTACCTAAATTGCTGAAGTATTTTATTTGTTCTATAAGGTTTCCATTGAGAATTCAGTCAATATTTTCCATCTTCTTACTGCGGAGTTTTGTACTAACCATTTTACAGCAGTTTACAATTTCGTGAAAGAACCATAAAGAGTGGACAACCGGACCTGAGGACGATAGCCAACTATTATTGATCTGTGGATCTAGAACAAAGTAACACTTACTCCTCATCCAAACAACTGTTCTCCCCTTCACAGGCTATTGTCACACCACTCAACTGATGTCCCAGAATAACAATAGTGTTAATCTGGTACAAGCAGCAGGGACAGTTTTCGCTCTTATATACATCTTTCATGGATTATTAATACTTTTTAAACTTGGACCTAAACCGGATGTTTTATATTAGTTAATCTTTTTATGACATACTATTTCATTTGGTATGGAAGAAAGTCTTCTTAAACTTGGAGCAAACCTGGACATTTTATAATTACTTTATCTTTTTTCAGCAGATGAATTTTATTTTATGTGTAATATCTTTGGAAACTTGGACTGTACATGGACAGTTTACAGTTTAATCTTTTTTACAATATTTTATTTGTAAAAAAGTTTTCTTAAACTTTGACCTAGAAAAGTTGTCTTCTACTATTGCCACTCTGGGCAGGCAACTAGGAATTGGCTGTTGCCCTATTGCCAATAAATCCCCTAAACACCTATGCTGGATTTATTTTGGAATATAACATCATACATAAAGCAAAGCATTGAATATTTCTGATTTCAATATCAGACTTAATTCCACATTCCTTCATAATGTGATTCAAACTGATGAATCACAGATAACAAACAAGCTAAATAGCAGAGGCCCTAAACAAAAATATTTCATTCCCAGGATCTGTCCTTCAGAGTGAATCAAAAGTAACTGTTGTTGATCTGAATTTTTATGGTGAATTAGTAACTGAGGCTATGATATGTAAAGTGAAAGCTAAGAAAGCATTAAAATGAAACATTATATAAATATATAATCACGTGATGTATGTCCTAGGATTCTGTTCTTGGCCCTCTACTGTTTGACTTGTTCGTAAATGATATATATCATATGGATTGACTGGCGATTTTCAGTTGTTTGCTGATAATGCATAGGAAGAATTATAAGTAACACTGCTAATGTTAATTATATTCAAGAAGATATGAACAGACTCATTGCTTGGACAAACGAGCATCAAACAAAATATAAGAGCTGTGTACTATATTGATGGCACTGTACTACAGGAGGTGTTAGATTTGTAATCTGGAAGTCATGGTTGACAGTAGACCGAACTTTAGAGAACACATTGCAAAGACTGCACATCATATTGTCACTATGATACATTAAGATGTAGGAAGTACATGAAAGAAGTATATTAACATGTAGGAATAAGGTGGTGGTTGTGACAGTATATAAAGCATTGGTAAGACCACACTTGGGCTATTGTGCTCAGATTTAATCAATTAGTTTTCAGTGTGATGTGGAAACACTGGAGAGGATCCAGAGATGAGCGACTAAGCCAACATCAGCACTCTGGAATGTTGGTTATGAAGAGAGGTTAAAGGAATATGGACTGCAGGTATGAGACAAGGATTTACATTATCCCCTCTGTTATTCATTATCTATATGGATCATATTATGAAGGAAAGTGGTATTAAACATGATATCAAAATTGGAGATGTTAATGTCAGCTCTTTGCTTTATGCAGATGATGTTATACTTCTAAATAAATCTGCTACAAGTCTGCAAGATTCTCTGACTAAATTGAATAACTATTGTAATAAATATGGTATGAAGGTCAGTATTAAAAAGACAAAGCCAATGAAAATAGGCAGAATCACTGAAAATGTCAACTGTGTTGTGAATGGAGAACCCATGGAACAAGGCGAACATTTCAGCTACTTAGGCACGATTTTTAGTGAAGATGGTAAATTCAATATAGAAATAGACAACAGAATCAGCAAAGCTGGTATGGTGGGAAGTCAATTGAATAAATTCATATGGAATAAGAGAGAAATTAGTCGGAACACTAAAATTAGCTTTATACAAGACAGCGTTCAAACCAGTTTTAACTTATGGATCTGAGAGCTGGATCAGAAGTAAAACACTTGACCAAAGACTAGAGACCGCAGATATGAGATTCCTGAGAAGGATTAGGGACATGAACAGATGGCAATATAATATTAAAAATGAGGATATTAGGAAAGAACGTGACATTGTCAGCATCCAGGAATGCGTTAAGAAAGATTAGCAAAACAAGTGTTCTCTGCCAGGTTGGCAGCAAAACGACCCAGAGGAAGACCAAGATATAGGTGGATCGATACGGTACAAAGTGCCTTAGACGACAGAAATATAAGATCTGAAAATGTTGGAGTCTTGACAAGTAACAGACTGATTTGGAGGAAAATTGTAGATAGGAAGTTAGTAATGATGTAATTTTTTTCATGTAGTACTATCATATCCTGTACACCCCTTGAGGGTACATGGCAGGAATTTGATGATGATGATGAATTTGGTGGATAGAGATATTTAAGTTAGTGAGGGGATTTTACTGAATTAATCCAGAGGGGATTATAAAAACAGTAGAAGGCAAGAGAAGAACAAGATGCCATCATTGGAAGTTACGTAAGCATGTAGAGGAATATGAGAAGTACATTTTTTAGATAAAGAATTGTAGATGAATGGGATGCATGACCAGAATATGTTGTTAATGCAAGGAGTGTTAAGGGTTTTAAGATTCAGTATGATAAATATATTGTCAGTTGAATGAACCTCCTATGATGAGTCTGCCAACTCTATAGCAGATGTAATAACCATAATAATAATAATATAAAATTCTTGATATTCTTCATATCAAATCTGATATCAAGAATGTCAAGGGTCAAAGCCATATAACTGAGAGGAGACCTCCACATAGCCTTCGAAGAAATGCAGAGAAGCGACCAGGGCTTCTGACCTAATCCTCACCTTCTCGTGTTGCACCCTGTTAGGTATCTACCTGGATACTGAACGAACGAGGATGGGCTGGCAATTTGGGATTTATCCGACCAAATTGTATTCTTATTGGCTTAAACAAAATTTTCAAATGATGGCACAATATGACAGAATTTCATGCCGTCTGGGGTGTTAAATTTCATGCCCGGTTAAACAAAGCCCCCACTGTTTTCGCCAGGGAACCAGGGCAAACAGTGAAAAGTCAGCTACTGAAACAAATCTTAAAATCCACCCCAACTCAACATCACCAGAGTTCAAGATTGGTACTATCAACATAAGAAGCCTGAATGGCAAAGAAATGGAGCAAGCTGAGGAATTACATAAGTACCAGATCGACATAATAGGGGTGACTGAAACAAAAAAGACAAAAACTGGTGAGATCTTTCTGAGCAATAAATACAAAATGTTATATTCAGGCAATGACAATCAAGGAAAAGTAGTAGCCATGGTATTCAACACTAAATAGGAATCCCTTGATTAACGCGATTAATTAATCCCTCGATGTTACCGCGTATATCAAAATCACGTTAATCAAATCTAATAATCAATAGTAAAAATTACAATTCGTCCATGATTGATTACTGTATTAATAATTCGTTTTATATGGATTTGTTTTAGGAAAGATAAAAAATAAATGCAAAGTAGATGTTTAATAAATACTTGTACCTACATTATTTACTGCAATTTTTTTTAACAAAAGACGTTATCAAGAATCGTTTGAACAGTTTTAGTTTTTTTTTCCTTATCGGCATAAATTCTATGATAACAAGCAAAATGACTCTCCAGACCTCGGCAAACAAGCAATAAAACATAAAGAAAAAACATTGCAAATATAATACATGATTGTACAAATTAAGTGGATATTGAATCCAACATTATTTCATAGCCGAATATAGAAACCAGAAGAGTTTCCTGCTGAATATATAGAAACTAAAAGTTTCGGCTAATGCAAGCATAAGCAACCTTATGGGCAACTCGTAGTAAAGGTGGGGTAACCTCCAGATCACTTTCCTTATTAGCTATTCAGGCACTCGAAGATGACCTTTCCAGCACCTCAAGCCACGAAATTTGGTCTATTTTATGTGCCATCTCGTGCACTGCAGTGGAGAAAGAATTTAAAAAAGTACGAGATCGACACATCAAAACATTTGAAAATTTAAAAAAGAACTCAATCTCGAAACCACAACCTCCTACCGAAACGGTAGTCAACCTTTCATCATTTAGTGTGAAACCTGAAGCACTTGATGCCCTTGCATGTGGCCACAACTTCGCCATTGCACCCAGAACAATACCTGCTGAAGATATTATGATACGAATTGAACGCAGGATATGACACCTTCCAAACCACGTCGGAAACGATATTAGACTGGATGTGGCTTGTGTTCTGACCAAAGCTAAACCACCAAAAGCCAACATGCCCAGTAAGGAAATTAAATCTCTACTAGAATTAAAGAAAAACAAGAAAATAATAATCACCAAAGCTGATAAAGGGAACACAGTATTGCTTAACCAAAAGGATTACACAGGTAAGCTGAAAGTCCTATTGTTAGATTGGGCTACTTTCCTCCCTATCGAGTACAATCCCACCAACTCACAAATTAGAAAACTCCACAGGCTCCTTAAGAAGGTCACTTCTTGGCCTGTGGAAATCACTAACAAATTAAAACCATTTAACTCCATACCCCCCCCCCCCGTATTTATGGACTCCCAAAAATACATAAGGAAAATGTGCCATTACGTCCCATAGCGGATGGCATTGATTCCTCCACATACAAACTAGCTAAACATTTGGCCAAAGCTCTCTCACACTATACTGGCAACACACCTTCACACATAAAAAAACTCAGCCCACTTCAAAGTCAGCATAGAAAACCTTACACTCAAACACACTGACATAATGGTCAGTTTTGATGTCTCCTCCTTATTCACAAATGTCTCACCCAAAGAATCCTTAGAGCTAATCCAAGCTAAATTTCCTCCTAATATCATAGACCAATTTCAGTTCACAATGAACTCAGGCTATTTTGTTTGGCAAGGAAAATTCTACAAACAAATAGAGGGGAGAGCCATGGGTTCACCACTCTCCCCGCCCTTGGCCAACTTTTATATAGAGACTTTTGAAGAGAAAGCCTTAAGCTCTGCCCCACAAAAACCAACCATTTGGCTTCGCTATGTTGCTGATGTCTTCGCTATTTGGCCACATAGCTCCGATGCACTCCTCTCCTTCCTAACACACTTAAACAACCAACACCCCAGAATCAAATTCACCTTGGAAGAGGAAAAAAACAACTGCCTTCCTTTCTTAGACACACTTGTCACCCGCCAGCCTGATGGAACCTTGGTTTTCTCAGTCTATATAAAACCCACCCATACAGGTACATTCACCAGCAATCCCACCACCTCGCAACAATATGGAGTCATTAAGACACTACACAACAGGGCTAAACTTATCTGTTCAAATGACAATGCCCTAACCACAGAACTAAACCACATTCTCAGCCAATGGCTACCCCCTCAAAAAAATCCAAAAAATATTGAAACAAGTAACCCCCCCCCCCCTCACAACAAGAATTACTCTAAATCCATCACCATACCCTATATCCGAGGCACCTCGGAAAAAATTACAAAAATCCTAAAAAAACATGACTTAACTTCATGTTACAGACCATATAAAAAATTGGCATCCCTTATCTGCTCTACTAAAGACCAACCTCCCCCACTCCAGACCTACCTAGTGTATACAAGGTCCCTTGCAGCTGTAAGCTGTCCTAATTTGGCCAAACAGGCAGGACAGCAAATATCAGAATTTCAGAATACAAGGACTACATCTGGTTTCACCAATACAGCCACTCTGGTCTTGCTGACCATGCACTGGATACCTGCCATAGAATACGGTGGAAGAAAGCCACGATAATACACCGTAGCAAATACAAATATGAAAGGCTTTTCATGGAATCAGCTTCAACCCTAAGAAACAATCCAAACCTCAACAAATTTGGCTGCACAAGACTGCCTCAAATTTGGGAAACCAACATAGAAGACCTTCAGCCCAATCGCCCAAGAATACCAACATTGCCCGCTAGGGGCACTATCAGGACTTTAGGGGAAATAATAGCTTCCTGCTTCTTCCTCACTTACTGTTTGTTGTGCCTGCGTGCACGTGTCTTGTTCTTAAGTTCCTTGAAAATGGCAATGTGATGTTGCCAAAATAGTGAAGTATATTAAAATTTATTTTAATGTATATCCTAGTTTACATTGTAATTTCCTTAAATTATTTAGTAAAAAACACTTTCCTTAGTATTTTCCATAATGTAAAGCACATCTTCACTTTACAACAAATAATCGAGAAATCATGGGAATATAACAAAGATCTGTATTTAAGTTTTGTCGATCTGGAAAAAGCATATGACAAGGTGCCAAAAAAAAAGCTATTCAAAATGCTACAGTTATTTGGTGTCAATAGGGCATTATATCAAGCAATACTTAGTCTTTATTTCAGTTATAAGTCAGCAGTTAGAATTGAAGGAAGTACAGGAAGGTAGTTTAATGTTAAATCTGGTGTCAGACAAGGATGTACATTATCCCCTCTGTTTTTCATTATCTATATGGATCACATTATGAAGGAAAGTGGTATTAAACCTGATATCAAAATTGAAGGTATTAATCTCAGCTCTTTGCTTTATATGGATGATGTTATACTTCTAAATTAATTTGCTACAAGTCTGCAAGATTCTCTGACTAAATTGAATAGTTGTTGCAATAGATATGGTATGAAGGTCAGCATTAAAAAGACAAAGACAATGAAAATAGGCAGAAACATCAACTGCATTGTGAATGGAGAACCTACAGAATAAGTAAAACATTTCAGCTATTTAGGCACAATTTTTAGCAAAAATGATAAATTAAATATGGAAATAGACAACAGAATCAACAAAGCTGGTATGGTAGGAAGTCAACTGAATAAATTTCTTTGGAATAAGAGAGAAATTAGCCAAAACACTAAATTAACTGTATACAAGACAGTGTTCAAACCAATTTTAACTTATGGATCTAGGGCTGGGTTAGAAATAAAACACTTGATCAAAGACTAGAGACCACAGATATGAGATTCCTGAGCAGGATTAGGGGCATGAACAGATGGCAATATCATATTAAAAATGAGGATATTAGGAAAGAACTCGATATTGTCAGCATCCAGGAATGCATTAGCAGAGCTAATCTCAGGTATGGTCACTTAAGCAGAATGGGAGAGGAAAGATTAGCAAAACAAGTGTTTTCTGCCAGGTTGGCAGACCAAGAATAGGTGGATTGATACAGTAAAAAGTGCCTTAGAAGACAGAAATATAAGACATGATAATACTGGAGTATTTACAGGTAACAGGCTGATTTGGAGGAAAATTGTAGATAGGAAGTTAATAATGGTGTAAATTTTAAATGTAGTACTATCATATCCTGTACACCCCTTGAGGGTATATATCAGGAATTTGATGATGATGATGATAGATGTGTTAATTTCAGCTCTAATAGGTTAATATCAAAATTGGAGGTGTTAATAACATCATCTGCTTTAAGCAGATGATGTTATACTTTTGAATAAATCCATTACAAGTCTGCAGGATTCCCTGACCAAACTGAAAAACTGCAATAATAAATTTGGTAGTAAAATCAACAATGAAAAAAAACAAAGAAAATGAAAATAGCAGAATCACTGAAAATATCAACTGCTTCCTGAACGGAGGAACCTATAGAACAAGTAAAATATTTCAGCTATTTATGTGCAATTTTTAGTGACGATAGTAAATTAAATATGAAAATAGATAGCAGAATTAGTAAAGCTGGTATGGTGAGAAGTGAATAAATTTATATGGAATAAGAGAGAAATTAGTCAAAACACTAAAGCAGCTGTATACAAGACAACGTTCAAACTAATTTTAATTTATGAATCTGAGAGATGGGTTAGAAATAAAGCTTTTGATCAAAGACCGGAGACCACAGATATGAGAATTCTGAGAAAGATTAAGGGAATCAACAGATGGCATCAGTGGCAGAATCATATTAAAAATGAGAATATTAGGAAAGAGCTCAAGATTGTTAGCATTCAGGAATATGTTACTCTTGTTGTTCTTGTTGCTGCTTTCTGAAGATGACTGTTTCTTTGGAAAAAATGTTGTTGGTCCTTAGAAACCATAAAAGCTGAAAGTTAACCGCTTTATCCAAAATCTTGATTTTTTAGGAGCACTTATCAGAATAATTTGTGGGGATTTTTGGATTCTTATCTGGCTATGGAAAAGTAATAATAACTGCCTTTCACCAGAATTTGAAATAAGTTCAGAAGTTTATTCAGGAAGAATGATTACAGATGTTTGATCATATCATAATGGATGTTATCTAATCCTATAGCAGCTGGATGGTATTAGAACCAAGCAGCTTTCGGTTATTTCTTGAACAGCCTGTTGTAATATTCCAGACCATTTGAAGTGAACAGATATTGATGTTTTTTCTGGATTGTTTTTTTTAGGTGAGGAATTTGGGGAATAAGAGGATGTTTGGAAAACTATTCTTGAGGGTATCAACAACTGCTTATGGATAAGTAAGTAATTGCATATCCTTTCTGTTTGAGTATCAAAAAGGGTTAGATGGAATATCTATCCATCATTTTTCAGCTTTGTCATAGATCTGTTTGGTGCTTGTTGATTTGGTAATAAATGATATGAATTGGTCCTTTTTTTTCCCAAGAGTCCTTTTAGCTCTAATGGAAATATATTGTGATTGGGATAGGAATACATTCAAAAGAAGAAGTTCCCTAAGCTTTGTTTTAAGGTTTCTCAGCTGCTGTACATTGTGAATGCTAAGGAAAAAGTGGATTCACCTAATGTTTTAGGTACTGCAGTTGTGGATTCTATTATACACTTCATAATATGATTCATTGCTTAACTGAATTCATATTCTGCTAGGAATGTGAAAATATTCCAGTCAGTTTTGTCCATAATATCCAAGATGGAACATGTAGTTACCCATTAAAGAAAGCAGGGGTATCACGATGAAATGACTGCTTCACAGATGTTATCTGTAACTCCCCATTTAAACTGTAGAAAGATGGATGGTGAACCAACTGTTAGACCAGAGCCATGAATGTTTGAGTGGGCATGTGGAAAAAGGAATTTTTTGTTTTAAATCCAATTTCTTGTTAAGTATGTGATTTGCAATTCTTCTTCTAATATTAGTTTGTACACCACTCCCATACTGTATTTCTTTAAATTTCCCATTAAGAATAGAGAGGCGACAACTGCAACATGATATCATCAATTTGATCCTGGAAAATACCTATACTGGGTGAGAGATAGGTAGAAATAGATAGACAGAGATACGTAGAATCTCTTATTACAACATTCTGTAATACATCCTACTGGGAGGTAAGACCTATAAGATTCTACATTAGGATCCATGGCAGTTATCTGTATGTCGGTATCATGAAAGACTTGTAGGAAATAGAAGTATGGTTGTCGAAGGTAGTGGTAGCCCCTCCTTCCCATCCCATATCCTATCCAATCCTTATGGATAGCAGAGGTATACTGCAATGTAGGTATTCATTTTTGCAAATAAAAACCCATTGGATTATATTTCTGAAAGAAGACCTTGATATTATTACTATTTTTTTTTTTTATTATTATTATGGGTGACTCCAGGGAGTCCTTAGGCTCATCGAGGGAGGCCCTAAACATCATATCCACACAACTATATGACATTCTCACAGTATCTATCATACCTTGCCTTGAACTCACTCACCGTCATAGCATCCACAACACTCTGGCAGCTTATTCCACTTATTTACCACTCTAAAAGTAAAGAACCCAGCTCTAACACCCTTGCCCAGCTTCCATAGGTGTCCCCCAGTTCTCCCACCACCAGTCCTGATCTCAAAAATATCCTCTGAATTAATCCTATAGAAACCCTTTAGCAATTTGAATGTCTCAATCATATCTCCCCTTTTCCGCCTATCAACTAATTTCTGCAACCCACAAATCTTCAACCTGTTCTCATAAGGTTCATTCCATAGACCTGCTATCATCTTGGTTACTCGCCTCTGGATCCTCTCCACCTCCTCCCCATCAAGAAGAAACCTAGGTGACCAAATCTGGGCACAGTAGTTGAGATGAGGTCTTATCAAGGCTTGGTACAGAGGTACAATAACTTGCTTGTCTCTGCTCGTCAAAGTATTTTTTAAACAACCAAGTGAGTTGACGAGCTGATTTAGCCACTTTTGCCCTTAAACTTCTTCTCCCTATCTACCAACACTCCCAAGTACCTGGCCTCATCAATCTCCTGGAGTATGGTTCCACCAATGTGATATACTGCTGCTAATCGTTTCACCCCAAAATGCATAAGCTTACATTTTGTCACATTAAAAAAAAAAAAAAAAAAATTGAATGCTTCACAATTCTGCGTGTCATCCTTGCGCAAGGGCCATGCTAATCTTCTCTGTATCGTTCCAATTTTAGTATATGTACTGCCGAAGCAAGTATAAAAAAACTTTTAAGTTTGTTTATACTTGCATCATCTAGGTTTTGGCAGAATCTGTGATGATTTCCATTGTAGGAAGTTAGTTATTTAAGTTTGGTCACATCTAGCTTCTGGTATTGTGGGATTTAATGATATTAATGTTGGATTTTTCTCTTTCAGGGAAATGTGAATGGTTAGTGTCCATCTCTTCCTCTCCAAGAAAAAACATCTAATTCAATTTATATGCAGATCTGAAGGCACATCCTTTTATTCTTTTGGGGTGCATGATCAATTATGTTTCTAACTGGCAGGTTTGATGTAGCAGAATCATTTTTGGTAGGTCTTCAGGAGTGAGGCCATATTCATCCCCCCCCTGCCCTCTCTGATCCACTCTATTCAGATAATTATGAGTAAATCACCCCACTCAGGGATGATAAAATTGTGAAAAGGTGGAACAATCTCAAATACCTTGTTTGCTGTTTCCACTAGATATTTCTTGTGGGTTATATTTCCTCTTTGCCTCCTGTTGTATGTTCTGATTGGTCATGATCTCTTGAATCTCATATTCATCTTTCCACTTAAAAGCTCAGGAATAAGCCAGATAGTCATCTCCTTCACAATTAGTGCATTTGGGGGTGTTTTGCATTTATGCTCTTTATTCTGCTGCTATTTACTGTCACATTGGATACAGGTGGCAGAGACATGACAGGAAATCTGAGCATGCCCATATTTCAGACATTTAAAGCTACATAAAAGATTTGGGATACAGAACTTAGATGGACAATTAAGATACCTGATGATGGGGATTTTGGGTGTGTTATATATCTACATATAATTTGATCTTTTAATTTGGAACAAATTTCCTCATTTGGATCATCAAGGAAGTCCCATTCAAATATGATTCCTTCTCCAAAAGTTCTGTTTTGTGTTCTGTTTCTTTAGTTTTCTGGAGATATTGTAATTAGTATTCCCTTCAAAGTAATGTTGCATTAAGTAATTGTTCTGGAATTGGGAAGATGTTTTAATGAGAAAGTCTCCTGAACAGAGTTTTTAAACATAATTTGGGAATCCTGCTTATCCACCTGACACTTTCTGAATAAAGAAATGTGGCATTTATTTATTCAGGCTTTAACTTGTTGAATGTATAATAAAAAATGATATACTTGTTGTGTCTTCTGCAGACGCTTTCTGTTTTTTATTGTCTGTTGACGTTAATTCGATTGCTAGATACTTGGTTGGAACTTAAGAATCTCTAATAAACATGAGGATGAAAGACTCATTCTAAAATGAAGGAGATAATTTAATTTTTTAAATTAAATCTCCCTGCTGATCAGAAAGCCACACATGGATATTTCAGAAGTGAAACAGGCAGTCTTGGGCTCTGTTCTCAGGCCATGGGGAAACTTACTGCAATACAGTTGACCCGTGCAGGCAAACCTACTAACCAAGTGATTCTGGCTGGGACATCTGGGACTGCTTGTTTTGTTTGAAGCAAAGATAAAAATAGTGAGACCACTAGGATCCTCCCTTTCCAATTTCAGTCACATTACACTGCAAAAATGGTGATGACAGGGCATTGGATCCCTATGTAATGGTAGTCTGTAAAACAGAACATTAAAAAAACACTAAAAAAAAAAAAATCAAAGAATGGGAATGAATGGATAAAAATGAAAAGGGGTCAATATTCATCACACCATCACTGAGAGGGGAATCAGCAGTGTCATCACTGAAAATCACTGGAGTGATTTTCCAAAACTCTATCCCTTATGATCTGATTCTTGACAAAGTAGTGGTGTAAACTTTTATCTCAATTCAGGTCAGGTTGTTCTAGTAGTTAATTTTTCAATGTTTACATTTGATGAAAAGAGCGGAGTAGTTATTTAACTTAGTGATGCCTCAGCCATCAAGCAAATTATCATCTCATTCCACTTTGTCTAGAAATCAAATGGATACTTTAATATTCATGGAATATATCATAAGAGGAAGAAGAAAGTTCCTAGAGCAGAAAGCCTAATCAGTGTTTTACATTACTTAAGAGTAGATATATGGATATCTAGAGAAGGGATGTAGGAGAAAGAATAAACATAATAACTTTAATAATACAGCGCTACTAAAAATGATGTAAACTTTTATAACCCTTCCATAACATATTTGTTTTAAATAAGTTTAATATTTCTATTTAATCATGATAGCCGAATTTCTGAGATTATTAGCAACTTTCATCTACACGATGTTAAATTAAGGCTTATTGTAGTACAGGTAACACTCGTATAACACAGATGTTAGGTTCCATAGAAATGCCGCGTCATGCAACACGCAAATTACATAGAAAAAGTAGGGTTATGTTCCGAAATCGTTATTATTATTATTATTGTATAAATAACGATGACATATCCAACAAAAATATATTTTTATTTAATTCAGGTAATTCATGTAAGTTAAAAAAACATAAACTATGAAACAAATACATAGTACAGTATATACTTATAAAAATTACAAATTGTAGTAACCCTTTATCTTTTTATAATAAAAATTACAAATTATAATATCATCACTGTCTTCAAAACTAACATTTCGTAGATGTTCTTTATTTATGAGAGATTTCAAGTGATGATGACCGGACGTCATCATCACTTGAAATCTCTTGGACATCATTAGTATAATTCTCATTGCATACTTCTGCGGGTTTAGTTATCAAGAAGTCAGTAATAAGATCTTGCTTACCACTATGCTGCAATTTTTTATTAGGTTTATAATATGGAGCTAAACAAATATCCAACTGTCTCATGAATTTTCCAGAGTGCTCCCCTGAGGGATTATTATGTGTAGAATAACTTCCTAACTTTCTTGCCAAGTCCAATCCTTCTGCTAATTTCTTTAAACTGAATTCATAACAATCAGAATCTTTGGCAGAACTTTCCCTGCCATTTGGTTCAACATCATCTATTAATTGTACCAGTTCCTTCTCATTTAAATCAGTTTTCCCATTAATTAATTCACTAATTTCGTTTTCAACCATAATACAAAAGCCCTCTAAGTGGCCATTACTATAAAAATAAATTTTTACATAAAAAAGCATTACATATTGTATGTAACTCACCAGAAAATAGTGTTCATTTTGAGATTAACACAGTTATGATTTTTAATGTACTTTCTGGGCAAAAAACAAAGGCAATTTTCAACAATAAACAATTGATGTATAACCGTACTAAAGAGTATTTTCCCTAATATAAATTCACTTCTTATAACTACATGCACAATACGGGCAGATGCAAATTTAATGAAGATAAAATTTGATTTTTAAGTCACACAATGAAAAATATATAAAAAGATAAAGGGTTACTACAATTTGTAGATGGTGTTGTATCAAAAATGCATTGCATAAGTACCGCATTATGTGAGGGTTACCTGTATTTTGATACACCGGATACAAAAATTCTTATATAAAATATAGAGAGTAAACAGAACAGAACCTTACCTCAGAAAGAGAATGTTCTAATTTTATTTTGTGCTTACAAACAGGATCAACAAAATCTAGTGGTGCCAGGAGATAGACTGTCAACAAACCAACAAATATCCATGCTTTCCCAATTTTCCAGTGAAGAGGCAGCATGTAATTGGCTTTAAAAAATGATGAAAATATTAGTATAATGCAATCATATTTAATTTCAATCCATAATAATAATAATAAAAATAGTGTTCTGACATAGAGAATTTTAGTTCATCCTCTCACTTTCAATAGCCATAATTGTCTAGGTAGTATCAAAATTGGATTTCAATTTCCTCATCCCCCTCAAAAAAAAAAAAAAAAAACCTATAACAAAAACATTAAATCCACAAAACAAAATAACAACATAAAAATCTTGTTGTTTCTTAACTATATATACACCAAAGGGATTCATTTTCTGCACTTGCTCTCATACAAATACATACTTTTCCAAATCAACTGCATCTTATGTATTTGGAACTTAGGAGAAAACAAAAATTAAATAAGAGCAACATACACCCCATCTTAAAGGAACGAATAAGGTAGTATTTATTTTTATTTCCAAGTGTCTATAAAATTATCACCGTAAGTCAGTTTATTTTGGCTAATTACAGAAAGAAAAAGGGCATCATAGTTTGCGATTGTCTTTCACCTTCATACAATTGAATTGCCATGGGAGAAGTAGACCCATCTCTCCTGCAATGGGAGTGGCCTTCACTCTGTAGTGGGTGAAAATACAGGCTGATCATCATCAACAGTAATGATATAGTATTAAATAATAAACAGTAATAACAGAATGTTTGTTCAGTTATTATTATTTTTAATAAAAATTAAGTTTCTAATAGCCAAAAATATTTTTTATTTTAATTTATTTTCAACTTTTGGAATGTCACCCTCTCCTTTTGTACTGGTTCTTAGTCCCATATAACACAGGACTTATAGGAATCTATGAGATTTTTAACTACCATGTTATATGAAGATTGTCTGTATTTTGGTCACAGAAGTTTTATCAGAATCAGGTCAGGGCTCTGTGCTATAATGTTCTTAGTGGCATTCTACTCATCGCTTAGCACGCAAGATTGAAATGACTTCTAAGTGAACTGATCTCCTTTATATGCATTTAAAAGAGATTAGTATTTTTAGAATAAATGATACAACACAGATGATACAATTATTAATGTTATACTTCATATATTTTGTGAAACTGGGATGAACATCAGAGAAGAAAACAGTATAGTCTATTGTTTTCAATAGATATAAAATTAAAATTAATTTTTATTAAAAAGTAAATAAATAGGCGGTAATTAAAAAGCCAAAACAACTGAAAACAAACTCAAGGATCAAATTTATATAAAAAAATTCAATAATAGACATTTTACTCTGGTGGTGTCATAGTGTCAACAAATATATAATATGATTTTTATGCAGCCAGTTATATTATAAAACAATTTTTTTTCTAATGATACACTGCCAATGACTAAAAACAAAATCAAGCATGAAATTTGCAAAGAAACTTTCTAATGCATATAACATGCTTAATTTTAATCAAGATATATTTCTATTACACCTGATATTTAGTATAACCAAGAGTACAATTTTTTTTTTCTCAAATGACCATGGTTAGAAAAAAAATGACATATTTCAATTAAAAACAGATCCTCTGCAGTTAGTAGTAATGATGCCCTGGCTGAAAAGACTCACAGAGTAAATAGAATGGAGGAGGAGGAATGTGAAACAGCTCCATGAAAACACCTATAGAGGAGAAAAGACAGAAATGAGAAAGTGAAGACTAATTCAGTGAAAGAGGAGTTATTTCATCAATTAACTAGATATTCAGAAGCTTAGGGGTGGGGACAAACTAGAATTTGCATGAAAGCAAGATTACAAACAATCTTCATAAAGGCTTTTCAAATGAACTTGTAGGTCAATCTAGTGAAGAAGTCCTGATATTCATTTTGAAAGTCCTCCTGACATATGGAAGGCAAATTCTGCAAACTTCTTGAGGAGAGTTAAGATGAAGGCCTTAATTATTGATTAATTTATCAATAGTTTCTGTAGTATAACCATCAGAAATAAGGGTAACTCTGATAATAGTTCCTTGTTCAGAAAGAATCGGTTGAACATATTTTATGGCTAGAGACAAAGTCAATTAGAGATTTGACTACACCATATTTCCGATAAGGGTGGTGATGTGTTTAAAATCCATGTATTTGCCAGTGTAAGTTGGTTTTCTATATAATGAGAATTGAAGACTGTCATTTGACTGATACAGAATGAGAGCACCCAGAAAAAGAAGATGGTTGCTATCTTCTACTTTTTTGATTAATTTGATTTGATTCTTGGGTTTACGAATTAATTTTCTCAAGAAATTCATGAAGATCAGACAAAGAAGAGTTCATTAGCAAAAAAAAAAAAAAAAACATCAATATATATATATCCATACTAAATCGATGGTTTAGGTGAAAAAACGTTGAAAAGGGGAAATGGGAGACCTCATAACTGTTCCTTGTATAATTTGTTCTGACAACTGAAGTATCCTGAATTAATTTATCTGACAAAGTCAAATAAATTTATGATATCAGGAGGAAAATCATTATGAAGTAATTCAATTAGAGAAATGTTTGTAAAGAGTGAGATTTCACCAAAAGTTACTGGAAGATTTGTGGGTTATAAGGATAATCCTGAATTTAAAAAAATAAATAAATAAAAATAATAAAAAAAGTTCTTCAGTCCAATGCATCTCTCCAACAGTACTCAAATAGAATTAATACCTTTTATACTCAGGTGGCACTTATCCCAGTGCAATGACGCAAGTATATATCTACTTATTCAAGAAAGAAGAAAGTCTGTGTTCAATTACTGACCAATCACCATCACCTCAATTTCACTTCAAATAATGGAGAGTATCATCATAGTCAAATTCTGAACCAGATAGGGGAGTTAATTAATGACCATCTGAACCTAGGCTGACCTCTTAGCCTATATCACAGATTAATGGAAATATGCTGTGGAAAGGTTTGGAGAAACAATCTGTCACTCTTCACATTTCCAGAGCATTTGATCATGTCTGGAATTGAGGCTGCTCAGTAAATTGTGATCCTTTGGTCTCCACACTACTGTAATTCAGCTACAAGCTTTCTCTGTGGTTATTCACTGTCATGGTGGATGGCCACACTCTCTTTGAACTGCTCTCCCAATGTAGGAATGCCTTAAGGCACTGTTTTATCACCAATCATTTTTTTTTCATACAAAAATTAACTAGTTTTAATCACCCCAATCCTAACCATAGCTTTGCTGATGATAGCAAACTTCTCTCTTTTTATTCAGTATTCAATCTATCCTTATTCAACAAACCATACAGTGCACTGTATTAGATGATCTTGAAGCTTGATATCCTAAGATTCAAAATAATCTAAATAGCACCTTATATGTTGCTCTCCAAATCACAGCAAGGAAAATGTATTCCACCAAAATGCAGTCTTGCCTTTTAATTTACAAGAGGATCAGATCTCACTCCTTAAATAGATATTTACTTCTGGCTACTCCTGACATATCTTACATCAACAGCTGTTAAAAAACAACAATTTATTTTTGGCTCAAGCTGCTACTTTTCATTCATTTAGTTACTAACTCTATAAATCCAAAATCCACTCATTCCTAGAATACTGTTCACTGATAGATAATCTCTCTCTCTCAGTGACTCACAACAACTATCTCATAGAAGCACGGTTTCGGCCCTGTGTCTTTTCTACTTCCATGGTCACTGCTCCACTGAAATGACAACCACTCTACTTCCTTATTATGACCTTTTTCTTGACCACTAGTATTAATAAATTTACCAGATATATGGAAAACTCTAATCAGATCATTTAACCAAAAAGAAATGAACTTTCATGAAAATTACAATAAATTTCTCAACAAATAAAATTTTGTACTTGCGACACACGCATTATATCATTGTATCATGCACAATGATAACTTTATATAATTTTTAGAATTGTCGGCCAGTTTCCTAGTTTTTGTTACTTTCTATTGCTTACTAGTGTATCCTTTGAAAATGCTGACAGATATCAGTCAGTGAAATGTTGGATATTAAACTATTATCTACTTGTAAAAGAAAAACAGCAGTCTAACATCCCTTTTCAGTCCAAATGCAACACACTGAAATTTCTGCAAATAAATGAAGAAGCATCTCTGCTTCTTCATTTATTTGATTTACCAGTGGTTCTGAAAAAAACTTTCTCATGTGTTTTTCAACAAATATACAGATTTCTTCTTCTTCCCATCCCTCACCTGCATCCCAGATTTGGCACTGATCTGCTGAGTTTACTCTATATCTCATTTCATGTTTGGGATATATATGTATGTATGTACAGGTAACCCTCGTATAATGCAGATGTTAGGTTCCATAGAAATGCCGCGTTATATAAATCGCATTATGCAAGACTCGGATCACATAGAAAAAGTAGGGTTATGTTCCGAAATCGTTTTTTAATTATATAAACAACAATGACATATACAACAAAAAAAATATTTTTATTTAATTCAGGTAATTCATGTAAGTTAAGAAAACATGAAAACTATGAAACAAATGCATAGTATCTTATAAACATTACAAATTTTACGTAAACCTCATTGGACATAATGCACAAATGTTTTAGGCAAAATAAAATAAAGTGCATATTTTAATCATCATCACTGTCTTCAAAGCTAACATTTCGTAGATATTCTTTATTTATGAGTGGCCAGACATCATCATCACCTGAAATCTCTTGGACATCACTTGTATAATTCTCATTGCATACTCTAGCTGGTTTAGTTATCAAGACGTCAGTAATAACACCTTGCTTACCACAGTTGTCTCGTGAATTTTCCAGAGTGCTTCATTGAGAGATCATTATTATTATTATAATGTGACACCTCCAGGGAGTCCAAAGAAACATCAAGGGAGAGTGTGCCAACAGTAATGAATGACTGACCCCTTCCAACTACTGACTGCGCTCAAACTTGCTTACCTTTTTGTGTGAGCCATTAGAGCAGAGGTCCTACCAATCGACCAACCTTTCCATAAAATAACTTCCTAACTATAACAAATTACGTGGATATTAAATCCATTATTATTTAAAAGCCGAATACAGAAATTATGAAAGTTTTATGCAAAATTTGAGGTCTTTTGGCTCTTTATTTTTAGTAAATAACTTCCTAACTTTCTTGCCAAGTTCAGTCCTTCTGCTAATCTCTTTGAACAGAATTCTTTAACAGATTCATCACAATCAGAATCTTTGGCAGAACTTTTCCCACCATTTGGTTCGACATCATCTATTAATTGTACCAGTTCTTCCTCATTTAAATCTATTTCCCCATCAATTAATTCACTAACTGTGTTTTCAACCACATAACAAAAATGTGTGTGACGTTTATTATATGACTTAGCTCGCCATCCACTGGAGGTGGATGCCAAGCTAAGTCGCATTGATTTGTTTAAATTCAAAGTTCTTGCAACAATTCCTGGTGTTTCACCATTTTTCAACTGATCCAAGATTTTAATTTTCTTTTCAATTGGTTTAGTGGTCATTACTATAAAAATAATTTTTTTACATAAAAAAAAATATTACATATTAATTATATCTATATAACTCACTAAAAATAAAGTGCTCAGCTTAAGATTAACACACTTATGATTTTTAATGCACTTTCCAGACAGGAAATGAAGACAATTTTCAACAGTAAACATTTTATACCGTAAACAATTGATGTACTTACGTGCTAAAGGGTATTTTCCTTAATATAAATTCATTTCTTATAACTACATGCACGATACGGGCAGATGTAAATAAGTCGCGCGGTGAAAAACATGTGAAAGATAGAGGGGTACTACAATTTGTAGACCGTGTTATTTCGAAACCGTGTTGAACAAGGGTTACTACAATTTGTAGATCGCATTATATCGAAACAGCGTTATACGAGGGTTACCTGTATGTATGTGTGTGTATATATATATATATATATATATATATATATATAACATGAGATATGTATGCATAAGCCTGCTGATGCTTAACTAATCCAATAGTTAAAAATTATTATTTCTATTTGATTCATTATTACATCTGTGATATACTAAAAGAAATACTAATGATAATAACTTAAGTAATTATCTGTTTACTATTGCATTCACCTTTATAATCCATAACCTTAAAAATAAAATGAATATTTTTTTGGCTTATATTATTTCAGAAATGTCATTTGATTTATTATTTATATGGAGAAAAATAAATGAAATAGCTTACGATTTTTCAGAAGATACTGCAGTTCTTGTACACTTTTTATTGCTTCAGCAAGTATTTTGAGAACTTGAGGAGAGAGGGCTAAAGTTCTGAGATAAGTCGAAAGTATTTCTGAAATAGTTTGATCTGTATCAAAATCAAGTTCAGAAGCAATGATGACAGATTTGCCTAGGCTTTCAAACCATGATATGACTATTTTGGCAAGGGTATGCCTATATGAAAAAAAAAAGTATCTTATAAAACATAATTTATATTAGTGAAACTATTTGCTGTAAAAAATTCATTGTAGATAGCTACAGAAATGTATGAAACATTTTGAACATACTGAGTATATGTAACTAAGCTGATGTTTGAAAGTTGACTCAATTTTATTCAAATTTGTATGTTATTCTGATATAAAAGTTGAAGATGAAAGATTGTATAAAAGTAGAAACATATCATTTGTTAAAACAACCCTAGAGTATACAGTGGGTTTCAAACTTATTCATTGATGTTCTCTCCCATTCAATACAAACACAGTAACATTTTACTTATTCTCTCCCTATTCTGAACTAATCCTATTAGGTTTCAAATGTACTTTCCTTTGGCATACTTTTATATACAACTAATTACATTACAACTATTCAGTCTGTCATTCATCTTTTCTAAGACAGAAATTTGTAATAAATCATTGTCAACATTTTACTTTCTAAGGTAAGGGCTCAAAACTAGTAATATCTGAACCTGTAAACCAAACAAATGTCATAATGATAGGAAAAAAAAAAAGTTAGAATAATATTATCCCCATTTTGTCACTTCTTTTTCTATATAGCAGTCTTTCAAAGTAATTGTTCCAGACATCTAGAATATCATCATCTTCAGTTTTCATATCAGCTTTACTGTTTCTGATTTTTCTCTTACTGTACTCCATTTCTTAGCTTTTTCAATAGCCTCCAGAACATTTTGCTACCTTCCTGATATTTATCCTTTATTTTTTAGTAAAGTCCAACTGTGATTTTTGTTTAGCTAATTTCCCACATTGATTGATATCTTACATTTTTCTCTGCGTTCTCACAGGAGCATACATAAACTTATCTGCTAGAAACTTTTGATACACTTTCCTTTTTTGCATAGCTGTCTCTTTAACCTTCATGAATCCACCATGGAGCTCTGATTTATTTTGTTGCTCCAGCCGACTTTTCCACATGATTCTCTTGTTAAATCCATCTCTTCAAAGTCTGCCAATGTGTCTTCAAGATTTGATTACTTTTTTCAAACACTTCCATTTTTCTCACCAACAGCTTTTTATTTTTGAGTCTATAAAAGACTTCTGAAATCTGCTCAACTTTGATTTTTTAAGATCATTTCTACTAATTTTTCTTTTTGATATGATATTTGTTTTTATCTTGAAATTAAATGGTGATCGCTTCTTATTTCAAATCCCCTGTACATGCTTGCATCCTGAACCTGAATTAAAATATCACTATCAACAATAACACAGTCCATAAGATTATTCTTATTTCTTCAGCTTCTCCTCTGTGAATTTTTACACATCTTTATTCTGGAACATGGAGTTAGTGATGAGAAGTCTGTGTTCTGAACAAACCTCTAGCAGGTACTTACCATTATTAGTTATTTTCTTCAAATATACTCAAAATATTTTGGTAAATCTGGTATTTATTTTCAACTCTGCTCTCCAGAGTTCCACCAAAGACCAACTTTTTCTTTATATCAACCATCCTCTCTAATGATATAAAAATTCTTCTGTTTCTTCCTTCTATCAGATCATGGGCACATATGGATGTTAGCCCATATCACTCTGCTTGAAACTGCATGCTATTCAAAATTATCTTTGTGTTTAATGTTGAATACCATAGCTAACCTTTCCTGTGTGAATTAAATATATTCTGGTAGACAGATGATGGAGTATGAGAGTTTCTGTAGCTGACAAATTGAAAGATTGCAGGGGTCCAAACCTGCCATGGCTGTTATATTTGGTGGAGGTAATGTTGTCGACATTCATATCAGTGGCTTGCATAATCTCTTTAAAAAGCATACTGCACAGATGTGAGGCAGTCTGATGTGTGTGACGTTCAGCCTCAACACAGAGAAAAGACACTAGCCCATGTAAAATGCTCTAGAAGAGACTTATTTTTAGAGATAGTTAAGAGACAACTGTTTCCATTTAAGTGATAGTGCTAGTTCATTTGCTTAAACATAAAGACTTGGAGTGGTCAATGTGTGAAAGGCACCAGTAGCTATCCATATAGCCTGATGGTGGAGGGGATCCAATCATTGCAGTTCACATGGCCTTGCAGAATCCAAGGGTTGAGACCCATAATCCAGCTTTGAATGTATGAGCACATGATAAAGATGAAGCAACGAATATCAAATGGCATTCCCCATTCAGTAGAGGATACGGTGCAAAAGAGATTCAATGTTTTCTTGCACTTTTCTCTTACTTGAATGTGTGCAAGAAATAAGCTTGCTGTCAAAGATAAGTTCATAAGAACTTGGCTTCTGGAATAATACTTTGTTCCCATTCTTAATTTAGGATCGGGTGAAGAGTGCGTGTTCAGCACAAGTGTTCAGAGAGACATTTTTCTGACGAAAACCTAAACCCATTACCAAGAGCCCATGAAAAGACATGATCAACTGCTTATGGAAGTTGTCTTTTAATTACCCTCAATATTACAAAACTGTCAGATTTTAGGGAAGAGACAACGTATACTTGAATATTAATTAAAAACATTAATTAATACTTCCTATATTTCGGTAATGTTACATTACTATCTTCAGGGATCACAAAATAATGATATGTGCACACAGGCACTAACACTAAGCAAATATGGCTGAAGAAAATAACTGGGAGATTGAATGCTTTCTTGTACTTTTCTCTTACTTGAATGTGTGCAAGAAATAAGCTTGCTGTCAAAGATGATCTTGCAGTCAGAAGTCGGTCCTAGAGTCCTTTTAGGACTGACTTCAGTTGTTTTCTTCAGCCATATTTGCTTAGTGTTAGTGCCTGCATGCACATATCATTATTTTCTGATCCCTGAAGATGGTAATGTAATATTACCGAAATATAGGAAGTATTAATTAAAGTTTTTAATTAATATTCTAGTGTACGTTATCTCTTCTCTAAAATCTGACAGTTATGTATTACCAGTGTATAAATTTACCACATATTACAAGTGAAAGTAAGTGAGGTTAATGACATAATGAAGGGGAGAACATAATGGTGGAGAACACTTAGTGTTCCTTCCCCAAAGTTTTTAATAAATACAGGAAGGTTCTCTATTCTCTCTCTGAGACTCATGTTATGAAGGTCTTTTAATATGCCATATCTACCATATCCCCAGGCTGTGTAATAAGCTTTTTCCATATCAAAGAACATGAATGAATGGATGTTTCTAAATGGACCAAATGGTCCAAAGTTGAAAGATGTCTCACATTATGTATTGAAGAGAAGATCACTGCTTTCTAAATACTATTTCCTCCAATATCTTACAAAGACATCTGGTCAGAGAAATAAGTTGATAATTGCTTCATGGTGTTGGATCCTTTCCTGGTTTTGGGATAGCAATGACAAGTGAACTTATGCCAAGAATCTGGCATAAGTCAGTTGTCTTATCTCATCATCTGTAAATATTCTGTTGTATAATAGGAGAAGGAAATCCATAGAAGATAATGGATGATGCTTAATCATCTCATAATGGATGTCATTATGACCTACTACACTGGGATGAGACAGTAAAATAACTTCTTAGCTCCTCCTTAATAAATGGTTGAATGATAGAAAAGTTTGGTTGCTGTTTCTCTTCTTGAATTTTCAATATTAAAAATTCAGAAAGATATGAATCTGTTGCTGACATTCTGGCAAAATTTTCTCAGCTAGTGTATTACAATAGATTTGGAATAAGCAACAATACATCCATTATGTTCCAACATAGAACAGTCAGTACAATTTTTTGTACTGACTGTTCAATTAATTATTATTATTAGGAAACTCCAAGGAGTCCTTAGACTCATTGAGGGAGACCCTAAACATCATGTCAAGAACTAACTAACTTTTGTGCAATATCTATCATACTTTGCTTTAAACTCATTCACAGTCACAGCACCCACAACAGACCCTGGCAAGTTATTCCAATCATTTACTACTCTCCATGCAAAAAACCCAGTTCTAACACGCTTGCTAACTACACTCTTACTCCGTTTCCATGGATGGCCCCTAGTTCTCCCACCACCACACCTGTTCTGAAAAATTTCCTTTGAATTAATCTTGTAAAACCACTCAGCAATTAACATGTCTCAATCATATCACCCCTTTTCTGCCTATCAACCAGTTTTTGTAAGCCACAAACCTTCAGCCTGTCTAAGGTTCATTTCATAGACATGCTCCCATCTTGGTCACTTGCCTCTGGAACCTCTCCACAGCCTACTCATCACCAAGAAACCCTGGTGCCCAGATCTGTGTGCAGTAGTCAAGATGGGGTCTTATCAAGGCTTGATAAAGAAGAACAATAACTTGCCTCTGTTCATCAAAATATTCTTCAGTAACTAAGTAATCTGATTTACCCACTTTTGCTATATGCCCCTAAACTTTAACTCTCTATCCACTAACACTCTCAAGTTTTTGGCTTTGCCAATTTCCTGGAGTACAGATCTGCCAATGTGGTATACAGTTGGTAATCTTTTCACCCCAAAATGCATAACCTTACACATTGCCACATTGAAATCACCCACAACTATGTTAATATCATGTTTCTTTGTATTTCATTTTTTATTTCAATAAATAAAGTGTCTCTATATTTATTGGAATATATCAACACAAGTTGGAAAATAACGCACACATAATATAAATGAAGAAATTATTAAATACAAAATGGGCATTCAAATAAAAATTTACCTAAAACCCTGAGATTTGGATTCCAGCATATCCATATTTCTCCACAGCAAATTATTCAGACTAAAAAGTTGTTCACATTTCTCTTGATACATCCCTAAACATAAACCTGATAAAGGTGAAGAGGAGTGGCACTTTGAGAGCAGAACATTCCCAATAAATGTGAGTACAGGTGACTGATTTGCCCAAATTTCCTGGAATAAAGCATTAAAAGTAAATAAAAATGTTTTTTTTTAATATAAGGAGAATTTTATTATTAATAGTATATGTATAGTATAAGAATTTGAATTCTCATATTATAATTCTAATTATGCAGGTTTGTGAATATAATTTCCATTCAACAAACATACATTATCTGAACATCACAAGGAACTTAATATGTGACACATACTACAAATTGGTCATACTTTAACTGGCGACTGCTCCCTCCTGCTAGCTCATCATAGCGCAACTAGTCACAGAAATGAAAAGTTTGTAAAAGGGAAAAGCAGAAAAGATTCCAAAATTACTTTTGACAATGTTCCACAGCTGCAATTTAAAATTATGAAATTCCACACATTTAAACATGCACTAAAAAAAAGCAGTCTTTACAGATGTATAATTAATGTTCACTGTAAATTAACAATAATTTTTATAAGTGATCAATGAAGATAGAGGTGATGGTAGACAAAGTTTTGAAGACGCATCAATAAGTGGTTAAATCACACCATCATATATATGTAATAATGCTGACAGAACACTAACTTGTAGGAATAAAGATAATGTTTCTGCTGTATAAGACTGTGACAGTCGTATCTTGAATACAGGGGGGTTCTGGCAAGTTCTGATAAACATGTAGAACAAAAATTTTTTTTTTTCATATAAGAAATTTTTCATAAAAACATTTTTTTTCATATAAAAAAATGTTTCTTCAGAAAATATTATTTTCTTTTAGGATATAAAAACTCAAAAGTTAAGGTTCAGGTTCTTCTCAAGTCCTGGTGAGCATCTGGAATGGGCTACCAGTGTATATTATGAAAGCACATATGATGATTATAAAGAAAGATATGATAGTCAATCAGGCAGTGTGTATCCTTGACTCTAGAGAAGCTTAAATAATAATAACAGTTTTGTTTAGATGAAAGCACTAGAAAGAAATCTCCATAAATTTTGAAAGATCTTGATTTACTTTTCTTTCTCAAAAAAGCATGAACTCTAATAAATGTATAAGAATAAGAGATCTAGCATGTATGTAAAGGCTGAAATATAAATCATGAAAGTGATTAATTCAAAACACTGGAAAATAAGTCATGATAAATAAATAAAACCTAATATGGTTTTAATTTAGCAAGCACAGAATTTTCATGGCAGTGTCAAGGGAATCTTCAGCATTCTTTCAAATTAAACAAGTAGAACAGAAACCGAAAGATTCAGCAATGAAAACATGGAATTACACATATGTAATACACAATGATATGGTCTAAAACATGTTATGTTCCTAACCAAGCAAGTTTAAATAAGAGACCATTAATTAATTTTTAAAAAAATTGCAGAATGTGTACAGAAGTACCATTTCCAATAAACAGGATAATTTTAGTCCATCTGTTGATTCAGAAAATGTAGCAAGATTTTACAACTTTCTTTATATAAGCATTCCATAAGATAATTATTTTTATAAAGAACCTTAATCTTCTTCAAAAGGATTCGATTTGGTGGCATGTTCTGTAATTGCTGATTGTTCAGGCTCATGGAACTTGACAGTCTAGATGTTCATTGTGTCATATGGCTATTGACCTTCCAGTTTGGCCAAAATGTGATAACTCACACTAGCATGGAATTTGATAGACTCAAGAGCAGGCAAATGTAGAAACTTAACTTTTGCAAAGCCTAGAAAAGTAGAAGTCTTTTTAACAGGGCAAAAGGACCTTTATAGGTCCTTTTGCCCTGTTAAAAGAATCGAAGAGGAAAGACTAAAATAACTCTCATCTGTAAAGAGTACATTAGCCCATTGTGTCTTGTCAATTTTTATTGAGATGACACCACTGAAAATGTGCTCTACAATGAGCTGTGGCTAAAGGGATGCAGAAAAAAAGGCTTTGCACATATAGGCCTACTCGTCACAGATGTATTGCCACAATTTGTTGAGATATTTGTACACTTGTTCTTGTATTGAGCCAACTTTCAAGCTGACCTGTTGTGGTGCATCAATTATGTTTTGTGTTATAACCAAAAATCTGTCTTCATGCACCATAGTAGGGTGACAATGAAGCATGAAGACAGATTTTTCATAACAAAGCCTTCATGCTCTTAGTAAATGTCCGGAGTACATTCCAATGTTTGAAACACTGCCCAGAACCTGGATACAACACTATGTGAGATTCCAAACTCTCTAGAAATATTAGTAATTCTGCGGCCTTCAAGCTTTTCAATAATTCTTTCCCACATGAAATCATCTAGATGATATTTTTGAGACATTACAGGACATTCAAGTTTGCAACTTTATTCCTTCATGAAAAGAGCTTCCCTCAAGCACAATTTGTTAGCGCAGCCTTTTGCCTTTTATGCTATTGAGTGCTATACATGACCCCTTTGTGCATGATTCGAAAATTTGAATATGTACTTGCTTTCTACAAACTGCCACAAGCTGATTTGTATGCATTTGCAGTTGTAATCTTCAGAAATAGTGTTTGTCCTTTGGACACCAGTGTACATGTAATTAACACATTTTCATTGTTGACTTTTCTGGTTTGTTTCTGTTCTACTTGTTTAATTTGAAATTCATAATGAAGATGTCCTTGATACAGGAGAGAAGATTCTACTTCACTCAATAAATGAGTAATTGAGACTAATCATCACTCTAGACTATGAAAATTTTACTTTAAACAAAATCAAATTTTTAACATTCTTTTGTAACTCTGGAAATCTTCTTATAGTAAGAAAAAAAAATTTTTAATTCAGAGATTCAAAAAATTTCAGCTTATTTTTCATAAAAAACATGGTTAAGTATTTAGATTTGGCCACTAATGGAGCGATGAACAATATTCAATTATTAATTGAATAAGTTTCAACAAAGAGGCTCTGGTGTACTATAAAAGGATATCTTCCAAGTTGGATGGAATACCAACCAGACCCGATGGGTGGTAGCCCTATTTAGAAGACATAAGCGCTGCCCAAACGTCTATATACACTTTATCATATACCTGAAAACGTATCAATATGGACTAATAAAAGGTGAATATGTAGATGCTTGGGTGACACCTATGTCTTCTAAGTAGTCCACACTAAAGCAACTTGTAAATGCTGGGGAGTGTATTCCCTGCAAGCTCTTTGGTCAACTTAACTTAGGAAACTTTAATAGTTTCTACATTTGGCTTTGAAATAATGCGGGATCTAATATTCACTTTGCATATGTAATTCTGCATTGCTGAACTGAAGCCTTTTGGCTTTTTATTTTAGTAAATAAATAAATGTCTTTCACATGCATGGCATAAATGACAACACAAATATCACTTAGACATCTAGACAAGACTTGCTCGTCTTGATAGACTCAAATTGCAGTAACATCAACAACAGTGCACCCTCACCTTCTTAAATTACACACTGCATGATTTTTTATATCACAAGAGTGACTATACCTTTGTGAGATCTGACACTGCTTGTAAGAGAATGTTAAATTTAGAATTCCCTGTTTTTGACTTCCTTGGCCTTAAGGTTTCCTAGTACATTCAGTAATATTAGTCTGCAGTGTTTATTGCACTCCAAATTCCAAAAAACCACTCTGCCCTTTTCACTTTGTAATCCAGTCCAGCTAACTAAATAGTCAAGTCATCTTCCTAGGTAGTCTCAATATCCACAATTCCAAATGGCTTTCCTTTTAACACCAATTACCAAGCTGGATGAGAGGCAGAAGTATTTGTTATAAGCAGTGACCTAACACAAATTGTACATCCACCAACCTGACAATGATAGTGCTTCCATTCTACCAATACCTTTTTTTTTTTAAACAGTTCTCCACCCAGATATCTGTTGAGATCACTTTCTCTCTTGGTAAACTCACATCACAATCTTATGCAAGTTTCATCTCTCACTGAACACCTCTGTTGAGCCAACCCAATTCTGTGTCCTTTTTAGTGTGGACATAGTCTATACTAAAAAGGATGATCCCTGGAAATTCTACTCTTCTTTACACAGTTAGACCACTGGTTATCAAGTATCCAAATACCTGCTGTGAATGAGTCGTGGAAATTATCCTCACCAGCATGGCCTTCATTCCTAATTCTGCAAATATTCTCTACTTTCCAGGCCAGCAAAAGATGTACCAAAGCAAGTGAAACAAAAACTCAGAATACCAGCTACATACCCAGCCTATGCTAAAGCACAAAATAAATGCAAAACATGCATCAACAAATCCAGATCTGAATGTAAAGATCAATAGCAGAAAACTATCCAAATAGAATTCGTGCCATCTGTAACTTACAAAGATCATCAGATGCAACTTCTGCTCACCTGCTTCCACCTCTCTCTCATCCAGATGTCATCGCTGTTACAGCATAAAAAGATAACCTCCTGGCAGCACTCCACCTCCAATTCCTGTAGAGACTACTAAGGCAGACTGCCTCCTTCAATACCAGAAACTGAGCCTCATATTCCCCCTATGGTTTTTCAGCAAAAAGACATCAGAAAAATACTAAACTTAGACACACAAAATAAAAATGTCTTCTAGTCCTTTTGGCTTCTCTCCAGTTATAATTAAACATAATGCACAGAGTTAATATCTGTCCTATATTGTCTCCACAATCTTTTATACTCAGCTGGTACCCATCTGAATGCATGGAAGCAAGCATTATCCAATATATTCCAAAAAATGGAAGTCTGCCATCAGATTACACCTCAATCCTCTTGAAGGCAACAAGGAAATTGATCAACACTTACCTCTACTACTAGAGGCTTAGTTAATCAATGACCACCAATAGGAATTCCACATCTAGATCCAAGGATGACCCCTTAGCTTACATCAACCACCACTGCCATGGAAATGTTAGGAGGAACATGTGCTGTAGCTCTTGAGATTTCCAAAGCATTTGATTGTATCAAGAACTGCTCAGTAAACTACCATACTTTGGTCTACCTGCCAGCATCTGAAATTGCATAGCAAGCTCTCTCTCTCTCTCTCTGGGCTTTCCAATCAATGCAGGAATGCCTCAGGGCTTCTAATGATTTCTCCCACACATAAATGACCTACTCTTAAATACTACCAATCATATCGACAATTTTGCTGATAACAGCACACTACATTTATCCTCATTCAACAAACCATGCAGTGCTCAGACCTCCTAAGCTTTAAGATCATCTGCAACTAGTGTCTTAGAACACTGATTTGCATGCCCTCCTTCAATCAGACAAAGAAAATAACCTTTAATGCCAGTAAAATGCAGTCTTGCTTTTCTCTTACAAAAGGGATTGTAGTAATAGCCATATCACCAGACAGGATCAGATCCCACTCTCTCTCTCTCCATCCATCCTCCATTCAAGGGAGTTGAGAGGTATCAATACCTTACTCAGCCTCTAAAAAACTAGGCATTCTTTTCAAATACTCAGATGATGCTTTTCATCCATACAGCTATTAATTCTATACAAATCCTAAATCTGTACCTCCTTAGAACACTGTCAGTATTGGGGGGGGGGGGGGTGCATGTAAAACCTCACAAAAATTCAGTGCTGACTACAGGAGAGCAATTGGCTTATAGATGACCTTCCTCACTAATTCACTTCAAGTTCTATCTCACAATGCACCAATTTAGGCAGAAATCTATACCTTTTCTACAAGCCTCCATGGACATGGCTCTGCTGAGCTAGCAACTGTCATTCATTCGCTTTCTGTTGAGCCTGTTGAAGCATGAGAGGCAGCCCCACATCCATTTTCAGTCCAAATGCAAACACACCAAACCTAATTCTCTTTCTTTTAGAACAGACATCCTCACAAAGTGCTCCTTGAAACTACGACTTCCATATATTACCAACAGATTTCTTCTCTCGACACTCCTCTGCATCCTACTCATGCACCAATGTGCTATAGGTTCTTCTACTTCTCATGTATAGGATCAATATTTAAAAACACATTTCTAAAGTACTTTACTGTCCTATTTCATTGCAGAAGTAATTTCTGCATTATCATGATGGCCTGGTTGACTTGACACATAACAAATCCATATTCCAATTGAGAAGCCATGTTGGTGGATATGAATTTAAAGTTCAAAGGTCACATAGCAAAAGTTCCACTAATGGCATGAATGCATAAAAATGTCTTCAAATATTAGATCAGTTTCACTTCCCAGTGTGAGAAGTGTGTGAGAGATCACTGCTCAGTTCACTGGAAGTCTGAAGAAGTTGGGGGGGAAAAAAAAGTTCCAACTTAGTTTATAGAGCAGAATTTTCAGATTATATAACCCTTGGCTCATCCAAGATATTAATGTATACTAGGTTTACAACCTTTCATAGATTATAACCCTAGTGTACATTTCATAGGAATTCTTCATAACAAATCCTGAATTTATTATTTTAGGATTTGTATAGAAAGAAAAAAAGAGCATTTAATCTTCATTGTAGAATGACATCAGCATATATATTTATACACCTAACACTGTCATAAAAAATGTACTCATTATAACAAACTACCAAAAAAAAAAAAAAGTCCTTACCAAAATTCCATATTCATAACTATTCAAAGGAAATCCATCCACTAAATCAAACTATTTTAATCTACCTTAAACCACATGAATTTTTAGATAACATCTAAAAAGAATGCAGATGGTACTCAAGTGTCAGAAGCTAATGAGATTGTTCAGTTAACGAGTGCTCACTTTGCCTAAGATATATCAACCAGGTGTATGTAACATAGTGCACAGCGCTACTGCTACATTGAATGAAGAGTTAAAGGTTCGTGAAAATGAGAATGAAGAGCTGTTGCATAACCTGAATAAGAATTTGTCTATAGGACAGATAGAATATCAGCCTGTTTGCTAAAGGAATGTTCTGATGAATTGGCTAGGCCTCTCACATGTTTGTATAACTTGAGTCTCAGCTCAGGAATACTAAAATGGGAATGTATGATAGTTCCATTGTACAAGGGTGGTGTAAAAACTGATGTGTCTAACTACCAACCTATCAGTATCTCTGGTGTGGTAGTGAAGATTTTAGGGAAGTTGGTAAGAACTCACATACAGAAATAGGTAGACAAACTTGCTATACTCTGCAAGGAGCAGAGTATAGTTTAGTAAACTAAACTATATCTTTAGTAGTTTACTAAACATTTATACTCTATACTAAACATGACCTTCCTTTAGTTTACTAAAGGAAGGTCATGTTTTAGCAATTTGTTCATATTTTATAACAATGTTATGGCCGAGTTGGATACAGGGAATGGATACACTATGATAATGTTGGATTTTTCTAAGGCATTTGATAGGATACAACATGAAAGGCTGTTGCATGAACTGGAAAATATGGGATTGGAATATAAACTCTTGACTTGGATCAGGGGATGGTTGACAGACAGATATCAAGAAGTGGTATACAGCGGTTGTGAATCTGTCAGATTTAAGGTGATCAGTGGTGTACCTCAGGGTTTAGTCCTTGGGACATTGACATTAGGCAGGATCTAACATCAGATGTGCAATTATTTGACAATGACGTGAAGATAGGCAGGGCAATCAGGGATGCTACTGAATATTCAGCACTTACAAAATGATTTAAATAGGCTGGAAATTTGGGCAAATGAAAATGGCTGTCAGTTTAATGTTAGTAAGTGTAGTTATGCACCTTGGCATGATTAGATTTCCAGGGGCATATTATATTAGTGGGGTTATGCAACAAGAAACTGAGGAGGCAAGGGATCTTGGCATATTGGTGGATATGAATTTGAAGTTCAAAGGTCACATAGCAAAAGTTGCAAATGCAACTCAGAGGATAATTGCGATGTTGAAGCAAACCTTGACATGTAAGAATAAGGAAGTCATTTTGCCTCTTTATAAGGCTTTGATAAGACCACATCTGAATTATTGTGCACAGATTTGGTCTTAAAGATCCAAGGGGATAAAGAAGCTGTGAAAGAGTGCAAAGAAGAGTTATGAAAATTATTTCTGGTTTGTGGAATTTAGATTATGAGGACAGATTGCAAGTATGTGGACTACAGACTCTGGTTAACAGGAGAAAGAGGGATATGATAGAGCTCTATAAACTTTAGAATGGGTGTTATAAGTTATCATTTGATGAAATTTTTCATTATATGGAAGGTATGAAGAGAACATAGGGACATTCATGGAAGTTAAGTTTGTTCACAGTCAAGAAACGGGTAAGAGCTAGGTTTTTCTCTCACAGGGCAGTGAGTGAGTGGAATAGCTTATCTTTAGGGGTTGTGTGTGTGTGTGTGTGTGCATCTAGTGTGAATGAATTTAAGGAAAGCTACTACAGCCGGTTTGGGTGATTTATAGCCTCTCTTGATGAGTCCTTGACTCCCTGGAGGTCTCAGATAATAATAATAATAAAAATTTATATCTTTCAGAACATTAATTACTAATCATTTTAATATTAAGTAGTTCAGTCATCTGTTCACTTGCTGAAATATTTTTTAGATCTCTCATATCGATACTTTGATTATTTTTTCAATTAGAATTAACTCAGATCTATACATTAGAAATGGATTAAATAGTGTCTTGTTTAGGCTGATTTCGTTTCTTTTCCATATAAGTTTATTTGAATGACTCTTTATCATTCTAGCCTTATTTTACTAACTCCTTTGTTATCTGAGTTTGTCTCTTAATGAAAATCAATCCCACAAAAGGTTATATAAGTACATTTTCCTTGCAGATATGTATAATGCTATGCATTAAGGGAAGGGCCACTACCCAGACCGGTTTCGACCTTTATTGAGGTCTCGTCAGTGGGAGCCAGAGACCCAGAAGTGGTGATACCAAGGCAGAAACAATGAAGAAGTCATGTTTACCTATACGAGTTGGATTTACCTATACTGGATTTAGAGAATTCTCTAAATCCAGAGAATAAAAGGATTAAACTAAATTTATTATAAGTCTAACCAAGTGGGAAAAAACTTCCAGCAGATTATATACCCGTAATGGATTAGTTGGATAGATTAAGAGTTAGATAATTATCCAGATTAACTCAATATAAAGAATTTTAATAACATATATGATATTAATTTGAGAGAATGATACTTTTATGGTCTATTGCAGTGGTCGGCAACTTTTTTAATATGAAGGGCGCAATACTGCGAGCGCCATGATGCTCGCGGGTGCTGTGTTGCCGACTCCTCCTGATTTAAATAATTAAATTTAAAATTACAATTGGCATGAATGGTTTTGAAATGTCTTTCTATATTACTTTTTTTAGAAATAGCCACACTATAATTGCATAATACATATAAACAAATACATTTGCCATTATGACTGATAAAGCAAGGAACTCGCATCTTGATCTCAGATAGATGCTAATTGTTAATATGAATATTCTTTTTGTATTCATTTTTTATGGAATTTTATATTCATTCATATGTGACAAAAATATGTTGTAAAAGCAAGGTAAATAAAATAATGATAAAATTTGAAATCTCATTTTTCTTAAAAACAACTAATCATAGAATTTCAAAGCCTGAAATGAGAGAAAAAATGCCTGTGTCATTTATGGAAAATACTAAGGAAGAAGGTCTGGAGCTTTCCCCACCTTTACTACGAGTTGCAATAAGGCACTACTTATGCTTACATCCGCCGAAACTTTTAGTTTCTGTATGTTCAGCACGAAACTCTTGTAGTTTCTATATTCGGCTATGAAATAATGTTGGATTCAATATTCACTTAATTTGTACCATGATGTATTATATTTGCAGTGTTTTTTCTGTTTTCTTGTTTTCTTTATGTTTTCTTGCATTTTAGCACATACTAGTAATGAACGTATCTCTCAGGTATACTGCAATCTACAATGCAAAATTACCGTTACGAGCTCCAAAGCAGTTTACAATAACTTCTCTGAGGGCGCACTAAAAATTCACTGTGGGCGTCATGGTGCCCACGGGCTCTGCGTTGTCGACCTCTGGTCTATTCTATGAACTGTTCCACAAATGCAGAAGTACTCCAGGACTGTTCTGTTCTGTTGCCTATTTGTCGTTCTCCAAAATAAAAATGTGTTTCCCTCATTAACCAATAACCCAATCCATAGTTTTATTAATCAGAATATGCTTCATTTCTCCTACTCATCTGATAAACCTTCCAGTGAACAAATATCCCAAACTTAAAGATATTCTAATAACTGGCACTAACTTAGTTGCCTTCGATAATACTAAAACATTACTGTCTTATACTATGCCTCAAAAAGCATCTCAATTTATTTTCCACAAATTAGACAGGATTAAATCTCACTTCTTGGGTCTCTAGCCACAAGAAAAAAAAAAAAAAAAAAAAAAACTGGCATCCTTTTATACTCTAGATATTATTTTTCACTTACCTAGCTGCTAATTCCCAATACAAATCACAAATCCATCTAATATTAATCGTGGTGTATCAAAAACCTTCTGAAAAATTTCTGAAGCTGCCCAGAAGAGGACAGTTAAGCTAACTGCTGATCTCTCCTGTTAATTTGCTTCAAATGCTCTCACACATAAATTGTTTTTGCTTTATGTTCTGCTACAGGTACATCCATGGATGCTTCCACTGAACCGACATTCATCATTCTTCTATTTTACACTAAACATGTTAAAACACAAGCAGCAATAGTCCAATTACAGACAGATCCAGCCTGTTCTAATCTTTCTCTTTCATTCCCTTTGCCTCTACAGCTTTTCAAAAAAGTATCAATGTGTTCTGCTACAATCAGTCACATGTGGGGAGAAATGTGATCATTGTTTCCACCTGGATAACAATGAACAATGATCAAAATTAGGCATATCTATGCCTAGTTCCATTTTGATATTTTCACACATTACTGGATTTGAAATTCAAAAACTTGAAGTTTCATCATGAATATCATAGCTATTTCTTTCCATAATAATGCTTAAATGAATAAATCAGTTATTATAGGATATAATCAGATATAATAAATAGTTATTATAGGATCTAATAATTATTGTCTTCTTTGTATAAATCTAATTAAGCCAGAATGACAAAATGAGCAATATCAAGATATCTCCTAATCCCCTGCCCTACAGATATTTTGTATACTGTCGGTGATCATCTTCAATTTTGTTGAAAATATTCCAGTCAGTAACTGACATTTCACTATTTACTGACAAAATTTAGATTTAAGTCAATATAGAACACAATATTAAGTGCAAACTGTATTTCAAACTGGCTAATTTAGTTCTGTATATGAAATTAAACTCCAAACGTGTATCTGGAGAAATCCAACCAGCATTGCTAAACAACCTATTGAAAACAATATTCCTCAGTAATACATTCATATAAATTTGATTTGAAATTTAAATGAAATAGAATATGAAAACAGCCAATGAAGATTCAACTAATATGTTTACTTACAGAATAAATATGTCTTTCTAAATTCAATGAACAGATTTTTAATAATTTAATTATTATAATTTCTGATTTATTAAAAAATAAAATAATAAATAAAATGCAAAGAGCACATTAAATAATTATGAAAAATAACAAATGAACATCCTTTCATCAGTAATTTCAAACAGTAATAGAATTTAAAAAAAAAAAAAACACACGTATGGCTTCAAGATTTTAGATTACCAATGACTTCCAAGTTTGTGGTTCATCAACTATCTCAATAATATCCTCTGATTCATTATCTTCTTCTTCTTCCTCATTTTTTATTCCATCATCAATTTTCCATGATATAAATGCCTGAAGACTTCCAGAAGATGGCCCATTTCTTAAATGTTGCAAAAAAGCCAAAAGGCAAAAAGGATAAGAATTCTAAAAAAAAGAAAAAAAGAAAAAAGTTCACTGACATATCAGCTACCATTTAATAAGCACACTGTTATCTGAAACTGTTCAAATATATAAAATACAAATCTTTTACTCGCTCACAACCATCCACCCACCCACATACATACATATTCTTTCCCAAAAAACATTCATTCTTACCATTTTTTTACCTTTTAATTCTACATAATATTACGCTATCACTTATAACTAAAAAAAAATATACATTAGGAAACTTACTTTGAAATCTGAAAGGGGGCTAAAAAAAAAACAGGTTCTTCATCTATATATTTCATCCATACAAAACATACTAGTATTTTATTTACACCTCATGTAAATATAATATCCATTGACTACTGATTTTGCAAAAAATAATTTTATATTATACTACAGTTGAATCTCACTATAGCAGATTTGTAGGAATAATTTGTTATAGTAAACAGTCTTAATTTTAGATAGTTTGAATAATGATTAGTCTGTGAATTACTTTCATCATAGTATTGTATGTATGAGACTTTGATTGAATCTTTTCAGAAGTTTGTTATAGTGAGTGAGTTTCTGTAGTGTGAGTCAAATATATATATATCACAACACCACACACAATATCATTTATTTATTTATTTACACCAAATTAAAATTATTCACAATTTTCCCTGCAACTAGAAAAGCACAAATGTAAAAATATCTAGAAGTTACTGAAAAAATAAGTAAGTAAATAAAGGGTGAAGAATAGAATTGACGAACAACTGCATATCCAACCACTCCATGATCAAAGAAAGGTGAATGGAATATCTGCTGTTCACTTTCCAGATTTTGTCCCAGACTTTCTTGATGTTTACTGATCTAGGATAGATGTGAACTGGATCCAGTCCTTTCTGCTTTGAGAGACAAAGCATCATGCTGAGGAGTAAACATGTTTGAAAGCAATTTAGTTTTGTGGTCTGGCAGAGATCTGTGGAGCATCTGGGGAAAGATACCCTTTGTTCCTATAATTCTTGGCTGTGCATTCTGAATTCCACCATGGTTTGAGGAAAGGTGGAAACCAACTTGATGTTTTAGATATTGTAGCTGTTGTGGCATGTATTAATAATACACACTATAATATGATTCACTAACTGTTGAAGAAACAAATTCTCAAGATTGAAAAAAATTTCAGTTCGTTTGGTCTATTTTTCATTATGATATCTGTGATGGTATACATTGTTGTTCATGTAACATAACAAATATCATGGGAAAATGATTGCTCCTATAGATGCTTTCCATTTCCCATTTAGACAATGGGAAGAAGGATGATGCACAAATTGTTAGATCAATAGCAGTGAATATTCAGGAAGGCATGTTGAAAAAGGTATTACTTCCTGTATTTAGATGGATACTTTACTACTGTCAAGCATGTGCTCCATAACTGATCCTCTGATTTTTAGTGTATGTGCTATTTCATAAAGTATTGTGGCCATTTAAATCATCAATTAAGCGTATAGGAATGATAACTACAAAATGAGGTCATCATAGCCAATCTTGGAAAAATTCGCAATGAGATAGAGCATAACGTAACAAGAGATTTGTTATGCTATGTTTGTTACATAATCATACTCCTTTGCAACTTACTGGTAAGGAGAGTGATTATGATTACCTACAAGGATGACAATTCCTCCATGAGAAAGTTCATCCTCTACCGTGTCTTTATGGATAATAGAAGTATACTGCAATGCAAGATCCTCACCTGGTTTCAAATATGTCTCTTGCAGACAGAAAACACACTGCCTTATGTTTCTGATTAGAGGATCTTGATATCATCTATGTTTTTACAAAGTCTGTGACATTTCAATATAAGAATTTGTTAGCTATTTATGTTTTGCAGATGTATCTGGCTTCCGGTTTTGTGGGGATTTGCTTTTATCAGTCCTGGATTTTTTTTTTCTTTTTATGAAATTTTATCAGTGCCATCTCTTTTGTCCTCAGGAAAGATATTCAAGACAGTGTGAAACTCTACTCTGTCCAGAGAACTAAGCATTTTAATGATTTTATTTTCCTCTGGTGGTGGTGGTGGGTGAGGCATTTGTATCTGGCCTATTAATTAATGAGTCTAGAGAAATGTACTGTGTTGGGTACATGATCAATTATTTTATTTTTGTAGAGGATTTAACTGTAGTGGAATAATTTTTAGGTGCATTTATAGGAGCAAGGCCATATTAATTTTTTCCCCTAATTTGCTTTATGGAGATTTTGCAATCTCCATAAAGTAAATCATACCACTCAGGAATAATGAAACTGTAAAAAGGTGGGGCAGGCATGCATGTCAATGTTTCCCTTTGACAGATCCTTTACTGGTGACTTCTCATGTAAGAAAGTGTCTATTAGATGTTGCTGTTGTGGTATACTTCCTCTGCCTGCTGATACAGTATGTTCTGCTAGATTCTTATTGTTTGAGTCTCCTTTTCATCTTTCTACCACCGGCATGCTCAGAAGGAAGTTGGATGTTCTCTGTCACCAATTAGGGAATTTGGGTGTCTTACACAAATTTCTCATACTCTTTACTACTACATTGGGCCCAGATTGAAAAGCCATGACAGTCTGATCATGAGTGTATTTCTGACATTAAAGCAGATCAAAGGATTGGATAAAGAGAGCTTGATGGTGCAATTAAGATACTTTACTTTAGGAGATATGGGAGATTTGGGGTGTTAAATGTAAGGATGATGTTCCTGGAGTAGTAGAAATAACCCTAAGCATGAGAATTCTTCATATGGTTATTTATTGCTTGGTCTTTTAATTCAGAGTAAACATCCTTGTTGGAAATCTCACTCTGATAATACTTATGTTACTTTCACTTACAGAACAAAAACAGTACAGTGAAAGAACTCAACATAGGTTTAATGGTTCCAGTATTTCATCTCGGTCACCAAGCCAACATGTGGATACAAAATGAGAATATTAAAGCACAAAATCAAATAATAAATGGAAACTATTAGACTGCAATTCTGAAGTTCAAAGGTGTCCTCTGTGGGTGCTAGTAGGTAGCCTTGGATGTTGGGTGGAAGGTCTGAAAATTAGTTTCCCAAATCTTGCCCGTTGCAAGATTTGGGAAACTAATTTGGTTGGATTTTAATCTGCTGATTCAAAAAAAAAAAAAAAAAAAGGGATTTCATGCTTGTATTTGCTGAAGTGACAGATTTTTTTCTCATTTGATTCTGTGCAATGCATCCAAGGCATGACCAGCTAGGCCTGACTGTGTAATTGTAGCAGTGAATATATTTCTTTTGGTCTTTAAGATGGATGTCCCCTCTCAGCAACTTTCTCCTACAGTAAACTTAAACACTCTCCTCTTTGCCGACGACCAAATAATAATTACAAATTCTGAAGATAACTTACAGAAAGCTATTTTAGATCTAAATGAGAAATCCAAAGATTATGGTATGATAATATCAACAGAAAAATCAAAAACTATGGCCTTTAAAGGACAAGATCCAGCAAGAACTAAGATAGTAATAGATAACAAAATCTTAGAACAGGTGAATTCATTTATCTACCTAGGATGTATGATTACATATGAAAATGAAAAAGATATAAATGTAAAAATTGCAAAATATTTAAAAATAACAGGTGTAATTAACTATATTTAAACCAAACCTAGTTCAAAAACAAACCAGACTAAAAGTATACAATACATTAGCCCTACCAGTTTTAATGTATGGAAGCAAAATCTGGACAATAAAACAAAAAAAACAAACAAAGATTAACAACAGCTGAAATGAAGTTTATGAGAAAAACTGCAAAGTATACTCTATTTGATCTCAAAAGAAATGAAGAAATTTTGAAAGAATTAAACCAAGAACCAGTAATAGAAAAAATATAAACATAAATGGGTGGAACATGTTCAAAGAATGAAAACAGAAAGATTACCAAAACAAGCCTTAAAGTACGAGCCATTAGGAAAAAGAAAACTAGGACGTCCTCTTAAACGATGACTTCTAAAGCCAGAACAGGCGATGCTAGGCCTAAATCCTTGATACGCATGATGATGCGTATCAAGGATTTAGGCCTTGTTCACTCTCCCACCAAATCTTATCCACACATAAACAGCTACAAGACCTATAGTATGTGAATATATGTATAGATAGTTTGGTGGGAGAGTGAACAGCTTCCACTAATGGAGAGGGGAACTAAAAGGTTACATTTTTTTTTAGTTAATTCAGGGGACCAAGAGGTGACATGTTTAAGTCTTTTTAATGTTTAAAAATTAATCTTTTAAAATTAATCTCTGAGTAACACATCCAACTTTATGATTGTATTCAGAGGCATTATCTTTATCAGCTCTGGTAATTATTATGTTTTTGTTATGGCATAATTTGTAGTCTTGAGAGTTGGTTGCTAGAGAGATTTCTTTTAGGAATTAAAGCTTCTGTAAGCATCCTGATATTGTTGTCAATATCTGGAAAGAGAATGCAGATATGTCACATTCTAGGTGTACTGTGCAGGTCTGTAACAGGACTTGAAAAGGGCCTACAGCAAAGTTGTGCCCAAGGTACCAATGGCTGCAGTTTTTAAAAAGAAAGGCTGAAAATATGGCTGAGAATTAGAACTACAAAGGTTGTCTGTCATATTTATTGATGCGTTTTTTTTTTCTTTTATAAATTTTTTATGAGCCTGTTTATCAGAAATATCAAAAAAAGAAGCACTGGGTTGAGAATAGGACAAAACTAATTTCTATTTATTGCCACTTGGCTATTTTATGAGGAGCAGAAGTCTGTTCACATAGCAATGCAAAGCTAGCACTTTTGTAGATTCAGAGGACTTTTAGTGAGCAGAATTTGGGATTTTTTTAATGACCCAGGCAGGTGTATTTCTAGCATTCCTACATCTTTTTAGTAAGACTAGCAGATATGTTTGCTGGATAAATGGAGTTTCCATTTATCCAGCAAATATTTTTTTGCTCTGCATAAGTAAATTAAACCTTAACATTAGCTTCAAACCAATATCTAAGCCTAAATTCACATCTGATATTTCTTCTTAAGAAGAAAAGTTCAGTTTTGAGGGCAGTAGCATGAGTAGAATTCCCCAAGTTATGTTATATGAAGGTATTGCCTGATTTTCTATGGAAGGATGTTTCATTGAGGAAGGTTATCTAAATGAAGTTTACTCACTGATACTAGAGATTCTTCAAAACCTATCTGGATAAAGAAGGTGAAATTTTTCCAATGAGGGCACTCTAATGGAGATTTTTTTTGTTGATATTTTGTTATTTTCAGAGGCTTGTTGAGTATATTTATATTTTTTCTTGAAAGAAAAAAATTGTATTTTTGTTGTGATTTTTTTAAGTCCGTATTACCGAAAACAAGTATCAGTAAAAGAAAAAAAAAAAAAATTCCAAGAAAAAGAAAACAATTAGTTTTACTAGATCTGTAGAAAGATATGGAAATGTAATGCAAGCAATGTTTATCAATCTGTTACAAATGACTCTTACCTTTATATTCTTATTTTTCAGCTCATATAATACATTAATATGAGTTGCATCATAAATTACTTTCTGGATACCAATCTTCAGAATATTTTCAATTCTAGCTGAAGTTTCAGAAGATTTTAGCAAGTCATATTCTATTCCTTTTTTCTCAGTTTCCATTAATTCTTTTAAAAGATGCTGACCTGACAGATATAAAAGTTCATTTTCTGCTAAAACAAGAAAGTAGTCCCATAGAGGCAAAAGTTGTAAATGAACAGCTAATTGACTTGAAGTTATTTTTGAAGGAAATAAACCCTCTCCTTGATTTTCTGGTTCCTTCTGATTAGAGGGTATGCTCCATAAAGATGCTTCCTGTAATTGTTTTCGAACGGTAGAGATATCACCTTTTACTAGAAGAACAAATAAAGTGTCAATTAACATTAAAGCACTACAACACATTTTATAAATTAAAAGTAATGAAAATAGCTCAAGCAAAATGCTTAGGAAGAAGTGTAACAGCATCAATCCAACTAGACATTTTCTCTCTGAGTTTTTCTAAATAGGTGTTTGAAAAAGATCCAGAGTTAGACCATCAGGATAAAAATTACAAATTCCTTCTTGATATCTTCATTTTATATACACTGATCATCTGTTCACATGATTTTTCTCAGAATTCTTATATGTGGTCAATAGTCTGTGATCAATTGTTTTATTTCTAACATAATTCTCAAATCCAAAAGTCAAAATTAGTTTAAACACTATTTGTATACTAAGTCTTTTTGCTCATTTCTCTCTTATTCTATATAAATTAATTCAAGTGGTGCCACACCATACCAGATTTGCTTATTCTATTGGGATTAGATAATTCAGAACTCCTGATCTGAAGACCAAATGTTACTATGTCAAGCCACTTCAACTTTCAATAAGTAGGGTGGTATATCACACTGTGTGCTGAAATTTATCTATCATCTCAAGATATTCATAAAATATCAATGACTATGCAGGGATGTGAATACATAGCAAGTTAATTAGAGAGCAGAGTCAAACCAAACAAAGTCCAAGAAGAAATCATTAATACTTGCAGAAAAACATAAAAAGTTATAATTGATCATGCTAATTTATAAATGGCGTTGTTATATGACTATTATAATTTTACTTCATGCTTTCATACGGAAGGTAAAGAAGAGAATATTCATAGAAGACAAGAGAATTTTAAATATAGTACACTGTTCATTTATGTCATGACACAGAACAAGAGGTTAGGTGAATTAATGCTATCTTATCTTCATGAAGTAATATGTTTAAAAATGTATCTGTTATCTTGTGGAACTCAATACCAAGATGGTTTTGAAAAATAAAGTCTTCTTCTTCTTCATGCATTACATGTAATATCTGTTGCAAACAAGACTTCATCTTCTTTAATAGTATCTTTTAATCTTTTTCTAGGTCTTCCCATTCTTCCCTTATTCTTTGGTTTCCAACTATAGACTTGTTTTATTATTTTATCTTCACTTCTTCTCTCCACATGTTCAATCCATGTTATTCTTCGGGTTGCTATCCAATTGTTTATTGCTTGTATTTCACATTGTTTTCTTATATCTGTATTTTTTATTTTATCTAGTCTAGTTTTATTTACTATTTTTCTTAATATATTAATTTCACCTGTGTTTAACATTTGTCTTGTCTTTCTAGTGTCTGGTCTTGTTTCTGCATTATATGTCATAATAGGCCTGATTACTGCTTTATAAATTCTGGTTTTGTCTCTACTCTAAGATGCTTATTTTTCCATATTGTTTCATTCAAGCATCCTAATATTCTCGCAGATAAAGTAAGTATTGTATACAATCAGGTAGCCTTTCCCCACCTTTAAAAAGTAGTAACAGTGAGACTACTGTAAACAATAACTAATTAGTTAGTGCTGATGATGCTCTCTAGTTGGAAAGATCTGGGCTGCAATTCCATTTAGGATGCAAAGGATCTTTATGGCATTTTTCACATGAAGGTGAGGTAGTAGGTTTCAGCAGAATTTCCTCCTGAAATTCAAGAGTTTCATCTCACAAAAAATGGATAAACCAACCAGAGAATTCATGCTCTGACAAACAGAACAGTCCATGCAGATAACTTCCCTATCATGATATAGTAATGAGGTTTATGTAACACAAAGTTTCTTGGCTGTAACTGGCCACTGAGCTTAAATACATTAATGTGAGGTGTTAATGCATCTCCAACTCATCACACTATTTCATTAATTCTTGTAAACAGTACAAGCCTATGGGAAAAAAAAAAAAATCTGATTTAATATTATGCGCAATAAAGCTACTGTTGCAGTACAGATCTGAATTATCAGGACCCTTTCTCCCTCCTGTTACAGCCAATTTTGAACTTGCCCAACTGTGAAATTCAAATATAAAATCATGTTTATATTTAATTTTTATTATATAACTAGGATTTTAAACCTTCAAAACATTTTTTTTTAAAAAAAAATTGAAAGCAGGAATTTAATTGATTAAACGATTAAAATAATTAATCTATAAGCTATTTTCTTAAATTGATTAAAATCATATACCATATTTATCCTAAATGAATACTGAAAGGCTTAAAATATATGTGATACAATATTCCTTAAGTTTCGAACACAATACTTCAAATAAAACTCCAATGGTTGGAAATAAAACACAATGAAGATTTCAGAAAATCTGGTAAACTGATCATCATGCATATTAAGGATTTAGGCCTAGCGTGGCCTGTTCCGACCTTAGAAGTCATCGTTGAATTGTTTAAGAGGACATCCTGGTTTTCTTTTTCCTAATAATCTTTCTATTTTCATTCTTTGAATGTGTTCCATCCATTTATGTTTATATTTTTTAATTTTTTCTATTACTGGTTCTTGGTTTAATTCTTTCATAATTTCTTCGTTTCTTTTGTTATCAAATAGAGTATACTTCGCAGTTTTTCTCATAAACTTCATTTCAGCTGTTATTAATCTTTGTTTGTCTTTTTGTTTTATTGTCCATATTTCACTTCCATACAATAAGACTGGTAGGGCTAATGTATTGTATACTTTTAGTCTGGTTTGTTTTTGAACTAGGTTTGGTTTAAATATAAAGTTAATTACACCTGTTATTTTTAAATATTTTGCAATTTTTATGTTTATATCTTTTTCATTTTCATATGTGATCATACATCCTAGGTAGATAAATGAATTCATCTGTTCTAAGATCTTGTTATCTATTATTATCTTAGTTCTTGCTGGATCTTGTCCTTTAAAGGCCATAGTTTTTGATTTTTCTGTTGATGTTATCATACCATAATCTTTGGCTATCTCATTCAGATCTAAAATAGCTTTCTGTAAGTTATCTTTAGAATTTGTAATTATTATTTGGTCATCAGCAAAAGGAGAGTGTTTAAGTTCACAGTAGGAGAAAGTTTAATACCTTGATGTAAATTTTTATTCCATTTTATTATTATTTCATTTAGGTAAATATTAAAAAGAGTTGCTGAGAGGGGACATCCCCGTCGGACCCCTTGGTTTATCTCTCTCGTATATGATAGCTCATGATTTAATCTTATTTGTATTTGATTATTTTCATATATACTTATGACAGCTTTTAGGTCTTTCTTGTAGAAAGGCTTATACTTGGCTGTACATGATTATTGAATTACTTAAAGAATTCACAACGTAAATTGGAATATAAATTAAATATACCTTTTAGGATATTATTTGGTATTCGTCTTTCTTTTAATATGTTAAATAAAATGCTTCTTTTAACTTTGTAAAATGCTTTTTCAAAGTCAATAAATGTAATATGTGTTTCTAAATTGTATTCTCTTCTTTTCTCTATGATTAATTTTAGGCAAAAGGCCGGGTCTATACATGATCGTCCTTTTCTAAATCCATTCTGTACTTCTAAAATAAAGTTTTTGGAATATTTCATTAGTTTGCTATTTAAAAATTCTGCTATATATTTTGTAACAGGAATTTATTATGCTTATACCTCTATAGTTTTCAGGGTCATCTCTACTACCTTTTTTAAAGATAGGAATCACAATTGCTTTTTTCCATTCTATTGGGGGGTTACCAGTTGACCAGTCTGGTAAACTAAAATTAAAAATTATACTGGGGAGGGGGCTTTTGCTTTGTCTCATGAACAAAAACTGGTGGAACTTGGGCTTAAAAAAGATGGTATACAATATTCCTAAAGTGTTGAACTCAACACTTGAAACAACAATAAAATATTCTTTCCCAGAATCCACACTGGCAAGAAATAAAAGACAACATTCAGAAATTTTTCTAAATAAAAATAATAAAACTAATCATACACCATAAAGGGGAAATTAACAATTATACTGAAAAATCTTTTGTTTTGTTACATAGCTATTACCCACCAATTTTACTTGCATTCAGTGCTGCTTATTTAGCTTTATATTTCAACTCTGGAAAAGCCTCTCTTCAATGTTCAGCTGTAACCAGTATAATAAATTCAATTGTAATAGGGATAAAAATTGAATTTTCAGTAACACTGTCCCTAATTTGTCAGACATCTGTAAATTCTGTTCTTTTTTTTTAAAAAAACCTATTTATGCATATTAACCCATTCAGTTTGGTCATTCATGACAGATGACTGCTAGGGTGTATGATTGCTAAGTGAACTAGCATATTCACAGGTGTATTAATTTCATGTGTTCTATGTGTTCTATGAACAGTTTATCTGATTTACAAGAGAAAATAATGCCCTAAATTCAGATCCAATGTGAGATTCAAAGCCCTGATCTTTCTAACCAACAGATACATATCAAATAGTCTTTGTAATTGCACCAAGTTGGTGATAATAAGTTGATGTGCTCCTTACTCATATACATCTAAAACTAGTAAATAGTAAATTAATTCCATTGTACATTCTTATTACATTTAATACATGGAAAAACTTTCTAAATTAGTAAAACATTAAACAAACCTTTGTTTAAACTTTCATAATCTGTTTGGGTTGATGATGTATATAAAGCTTGGGCTAATTTGGCTGTCCATGATTCACCTTTTTCTATCATCAGAACTATTTGTGATTTACATAAACTGGACTTTACAACATCTGCTAAATTTACAGCTAATGACAACCTGTAAATTTATAGTTAATTATTTAATAAAAAAAATCCTTTTTATTCTTAATAGTTATTTATTTATTCAAAATAAACTTCCATATTTCATATCATAACCAGCTTTCTTGGCTTATGCACTACATTAAAATTATTCATTAATTTTACATTACTACATTAAAATACCTCTAACACCAAAGAAATTAGATACAATAGCCACATGCAAAGTAGAAGATATGACATTTACTAGGAGCAGAGTTATGGAGGCCAAAACAGGTAAGTAGTGTAGTGATATTAGACCATTTATAGACAGGTTGTAACTATCGGCTACCCTTTAGTAAGATAATGATATTTCTTACCACAGTGTAATTCAACCATTCTAAGTGAATCACTGGTAATGCTCTGTCGGAAGAGGAAATTAATTGCTACTATGTGAAGTGTTTTTGATTAAGTATTATGTGAAGAATTGCTTTTTCAGCTGTCATTTGGTGAATTATCATTCAATGAAACAGTTAACAATTGATAGTTTTCAGAATGCCCAAAGAAGAGCAGCTTGCAATTTAGTCACCATGCACAAAAACATTATTACAAGTGGGGAAAAAAAAAGGAAAGAAAGAAAAAGGAAATGATACAGTTATCCTATATACCAATGAGAGGGAAGGAGAGAGAGAGAGAGAGAGAGGGAAAAAAAACCTTCATATATCTTTAAAATTTAAAAATCAGAAAATTAATTTTAAAAGGTGTATTACTTTGTAAAATTACTAGTTTTTATCATTTAATGAATTTCCTATAATATTCATTATCAATATAATAAAACAATTTTCCCTACATTCAAAATAAAGTTCTTATATAATTTTAAAAATACATCAACATTCAACAAAAAAAACTTCACAAGTTAACTCTAATTAAACCTCTAATTGAAAAATATTTAAATTATTTATTTACAAATAAAAAAGGAATAAATACAAATGATAATTTTCCATAAATGAAATCATCTTCTTGTTTTCACTTTACACATATAACTGAACAAACATTCCTAAAGTAATTATAAAATACAAGAAGAAAAATTCTCCTTGTCAAAGCAGGGAAAGAAAAATTTATCTTCAGTCAAAACAGACAGTTTCCATATAGATAATTAAATAAGATAGCACCCACCTCTAAATGATGAAATAACAAGAACTTGTGAAATTCATTTTTGACTCATAACACAACTGAGGAATTGTCTTGTACACAAAAGATCTCATTACTGGAAACTGATAATGCATGTTAAAATAATGTTCTATGACTTTACATCTTATTTTTCATTGGATCTAATATTTTCAGAGTCCAATGAATGTCTCTCCACACTATTGTAAAACACAAGTGTGGGATGATACCATGCTCATAAAATGACACCATTTTTGCTGAATTCTATGGAATAACAGATATCAACAAGTGGTATACAGTGTGTGAATCTGCCAGATTTAAGGTAACCAGTGGTGCACCTCAGGGTTCATTCCTTGGGCCATTATTGTTCAATCTATACATTAATGATATCAAGCAGGGTCTATCATCAGATTTGCAATTGTTTGCTGATGATGATGATGTGAAGATAGGCAGGGCAATCAGGAATGCTACTGATATTCAGCAATTAAAATGATTTGAATAGACTGGAAATCTGGTCAAACAAAAATGGCTTACAGTTTAATGTTAGTAAGTGTAAAGTTATTCACTTTGGCATGATTAGAGTTTTAGCGGCATATTATATTAGCAAGGTTATGCTACAAGAAACTGAAGAGGCAAGGCATCTTGGTGGATAAGAATTTAAAGTTCAAAGGTCAGATAGCAAAAGTTGCAAATACAACTCAGAGAATAATTGCTATGTTGAAGCGAACCGTGACATGTAAGGATAAGGAAGTAATTTTGCCTCTTTATAAGACTTTGGTAAGACCACACTTGGACTGTGTGCAGATTTGGTGTCCTGGGTTCCAAGGGGATAAAGAAGCTGTGAAAAGGGTGCAAAGAAGAGTTACAAAGATTATATCTGGATTATGGGATTTAGATTATGAGGACAGATTGCGAGTATGTGGATTACAGACTCTGGTTAACAGGAGAAAGAGGGATGATATGACAGAGGTCTATAAACTTTTGAAGGGTGTTATAGCATTTCAAATGATGAAATTTTTCGTTATATGGAAGGTGGGGAGAGAACAAGGGGCATCTATGGAAGTTAAGGTTGTTCTCAGTCAAGAAAGAGTTAAGAGCTAGGTTTTTCTCCCAGAGAGCAGTGAGTGAGTGAACTAATTTGCCCTTATGGGTAGTGAGTGCATCTAGTATAAATGAATTTAAGGGAAGGTAATAATAGCTGGGTTGGGTAATTTACAGCCTCCGTCGATGAGTCCTTGGCTCCCTGGAAGTCTCAGATAATAATAATAATAATAAAGAAGCAGTTTCTAGAGATAAGTTTAGGTGTGTGTGCTCTCTCTTTATTTATTTATTTTTTATTCTTATTTAAGTTCCAAGAATACCTTTCAACTTGAAAAAACTATAAACAGAACATATGGGGAAAAAAGATTTTTTTTCATTATTCATTATAAATATTATATCATCACCAAATTCTTGTATAAAGTTTATCCCCTCCAAAATATCTTTCCTCATGTTCCCTATTTCAAGGCTTTTGCAATATTGAATTTACAATCATTATCCTTTGCCCACAATGGCAATTTATTTAAATCATCTTGCAGGATATCTTCATCACCTTTATCAATTATTGCCCTCCCCAGTCAGCAAACAGATAAATATCCCCCTCCTCCTCTAAATATTAATATATGAATTAAAGAGTAGTAGCCATAGTACAGAACCTTGAGATATGACTAGTCACTCTCACTCTTCTAGATTCCACTCCTCTATATACTACTTTCTGGTATCTGTCAGTCTGCCCCCATAAGCTTCATATCCATTCCCATTTGCTCCAATTTTTGTATTAGTTTTCTTGTGGTATTCTGTCAAATGCCTCTGTAAAGTCCAGCAGTATCATGATATAGTTATTTCCCTTATCTAATTCTGCTGTCGCACTGTCATAGAACATTAGTAAATTACTAAGGCAGAATCCACCTTTTACCATGCCATGCTTCCCACCACAGATAGTATTACTATCTACTCATTGTTTACCATTAACCAACTTTTCCAATATTTTAACAACCACTCCTTATATATTAATTGGTCTGTAGTTTTCTACCTCTCATGCAGCCACCTTTATGCAATGGAACTATCTTACTCTCTATCCACTCCCTTGGAAGCTTCAGAACTGAAACTTAGACTGAACAATTTCATCAGTAGCAGTGGCAATTCATCTTGCACATTCATTGAGCACACAGGCTGACATGCCATCCAGTCTAACTGCTGTATTCACATTGATATTTCCATATGCTGAGAACTCCATCTATCTCAATTTTGACATCAGACTGTCTATCAGCAACTGCAAAATCTCCACCTGGATGTTATCATTTTGCAAAATGAACATTCAGCAACTTTTTTTTTTTTGCTTTTGTCATCTTTTTTGCCAACTCGTCAATCTGCCAAGAAAGGGTTTATATTGAGCTATAAAGCTGGTAATTATGACAGAGTTGGAAGGCATCTTGGATTAGTGCCATGGCTCGAGAAGCTACAAGGAAAAAAATGTCAGTTGTGCATGGGAATTGTTTGAGAAAAGCAGTATCAGGCTGCATTTCATAGTAAGAAATGCCAAATCTGATTATGAGAGGAAAATTAACCAAGTAGGCCAAAGTAAATCCAAAAGAATTTTTTCATTACATAGCAATTCATCCTTCCATAGTTATTCTTTCTCTTACTTGCTTTGTAATGCAAAAATCTCTTTTGGATTTACTTTGGCATGTTTAGATAATTTTCTCTCATAATCAGAATTCTCCTTTCTTACCATACTAGTCACTCTTCTTGCTCGCTCATGTTTATCACTATAAATTTATTTAATTGAACCTTGCAAATATGTCTAAGAGAAGTTAGATATATCTATAATATAAAAATTATACATAAGTCTTTAAATAAATTGGTATTAAGTAGTTTCAGTTCTGGAAAGTGCAGGAATTAGAAAATGACATTCAGTCATCGAAATCTGGATGAGTTTGATGAATAATAAACACTGACCACGATTTTAAATTGCAAGAAATGTATCTCTTCATCATGAAGTTCCTTTAAATTTGCAAGATTATTCGAAAATCATGTGAAGGCATTTCTACATCAGCCAAACATGAACAAAAATGATTCCATATTAATTTCTCACATTTGGGAGACATCCAAATGAACATTTGTTATCAAAGCATGATGATGTGTTAAATCATTATGCAAATGACAAAACTCGTAGAGAATTTTCAACTAATAAAACATTTTTTCTTTTTAGGGATCTATATACTGAAATTCAAAAATTATATCCAAACCAGAGAAGTCACAGAAAAGTATAATTATGGAAAGGAAAATCACAGGAAATATAACAAAAGAAAATTACAAAAATAAAACACAACAAAAGAAAATTGTGGAAAATAAAAACAGAAGAAATCACACGAAGATATAAAATGGCAAAAAATCATACACTGACAAGAGAATACAAAAGATTTCCACGAACTACATAATGCACATAAAACTACAACATGAAAAAGTTCAAATGGATACCCTAACAGTAAAGACATAAGAAAGAAGAGTATGAAATTATAAAAATCTAGAACATTTGAATTCATTTTTACAATTAAAATCAAAACTGTAGGCCAAAAATTCTAAATTAGAAATTTAGAATTTTTTTGCCTTATACATGAGTGTTTCAAAAATAAAACAAGCTGTTACCCAAACAATTTCCTAATTTTACTCAAGATTTGAATTAAAGAAATATCATTTAATTGAAATATATTTCTTTAATTTATGGTTCTAGCAAAACAGTATCAATTTATGCAGACTGTACATCATTGTGCCTTTATCCAATCAGGAACATGCCATTCACACACCAGCTGCATCTGTCATTTTCTCAATCCCTTAGGCTGACTAATGGTGAATAATATATGCACGTAAACACAAGAAAGATATTTAATTAACCAAATATTTCGGTCTGGAAATAGCAGACCATCTTCAGTGGCACTACAAGAACAGTTTTAAAAAAATACAAGGTGGAATACTAACAATAGATCATTTAAAAATAGAACAAGCCATGTGATGTTATATTACTAAGTATTAAAGGGAATATTTTTAAGCAGAGACATGATTGAAATAAAGATATTAATTAATAATATTAAATAAATAAAATTAATATGAGAGGTGGGTCAGAAGTAAAAGACTTGACCAAAGACTAGAAACCACAGATATGAGAGTCCTCAGAAAGATTAGAGGCGTGAACAGATAGCATCAATGGCAATATCATATTAAAAATGAGGATATTAGGAAAGAACTTGACATTGTCAGCATCCAGAAATGCATTAGCAGAGCTAATCTCAGGTGGTATGGTCACTTAAACAGAATGGGCAAGGAAAGATTAGCAAAACAAGTGTTCTCTGCCAGGTTGGCAGCAAAATGACCCAGAGGAAGACCAAGATATAGGTGGATTGATACGGTACAAAGTGCCTTAGACGATAGAAATATAAGATCTGATAATGTTGGAGTCTTAACAAGTAACAGACTGATTTGGAAGAAAATTGTAGATAGCAAGTTAGTAATGATGTAAATTTTTCATGTAGTACTATCATACCCTGTACACTCCTTGAGGGTACATGTCAGGAATTTGATGATGATGATGAAATTAATATGAATTAATGAGTTATCCTGATTAGACTTTCCCAGATTTTTGATATAGATATACAGTCATTCTGATTCAGGTTAGGACGATGGAGTAAGGCCTCTACACTTTCTTTGAATAAACGTTCAAATTTATAACGGGATCTATGTAAGAGGTGAGTTTTTGACCAAAGGATGTTGTGGTTAGTTTCAATCCCATGCTGAGCCAATCCAGATTTTTCAGGTTTGTTGTGATGAACGGAGGATCGATGTTCTTGGATTCTTTTTTCAAGAGAACATCCAGTTTGTCCAAATGAGGAGGGATCACAGTTGCAGGGAATTTGATAAACTCCAGGAAGAGATATAGTTGAGCGTTTGTCTTTAGGAGAAGGAAAATGGGAAGATAATTTGTTAGTAGGTGAATACGTAGCAGTTAACTCATATTTCTTCAGAATTCTTGCGATAGGTTCTGAAATCCCAGAGATGAAAGGAATTGGAACTTCTATTGAATCTTCATTGTTTTGTGGTGGATTATAAGGATCGAGAAGATGTTGAGTACTCTTTTCGGAAAAGCCATTGAGTTTCATGTGTTGTTGGATAGTAGAAAGTTCTTTCTGTAGAAAATTAGAAGTAGAACAATTAGTTTTGGCTCTTCTGATAAGACATTTTACGATTCCTGTTTTTTGACAAGGATGATGGGCTGATTCTTTAAGAATATAACGACCTGTGAACGTTGGTTTCCTGCAAACCGTAGTTGTAAGAGTATTTGAAGGTGACTGGATGAGGAGAACGTCTAAAAAAGATAACTAATTGTTCTACTCCTAATTTTCTACAGAAAGAACTTTCTACTATCCAACAACACATGAAACTCAATGGCTTTTCCGAAAAGAGTACTCAACATCTTCTCGATTCTTATAATCCACCACAAAACAATGAAGATTCAATAGTTCAAGTTCCAATTCCTTACATCTCTGGAATTTCAGAACCTATCGCAAGAATTCTGAAGAAATATGAGTTAACAGCTACGTATTCACCTATTAACAAATTATCTTCCCATTTTCTTTCTCCTAAAGAGAAACACTCAACTATATCTCTTCCTGGAGTTTATCAAATTCCTTGCAATTGTGATCTCTCCTATTTTGGACAAACTGGACGTTCTCTTGAAAAAAGAATCCAAGAACATCAATCCTCCATTCATCACAACAAACTTGAAAAATCTGGATTGGCTCAGCACGGGATTGAAACTAACCACAACATCCTTTGGTCAAAAACTCGCCTCTTACATAGATCCTGTTATAAATTTGAACGTTTATTCAAAGAAAGTGTAGAGGCCTTACTCCATCATCCTAACCTGAATCGGAATAACTGTATATCTATATCAAAAATCTGGGAAAGTCTAATCAGGATAACTCATTAATTCATATTAATTTTGTTATTTAATATTATTAACTAATATCTTTATTTCAATCATGTCTCTGCTTAAAAATATTCCCTTTAATACTTAGTGATATAACATCATGCAGCTTGTTCTATTTTTAAATGATCTATTGTTAGTATTCCACCTTGTATTTTTTTAAAACTGTTCTTGTAGTGCCACTGAAGATGGTCTGCTATTTCCAGGTCAAAATATTTGGTTAATTAAACATCTTTCTTGTGTTTACGTGCATATATTATTCAGTCTTTATGTCACAAGTATCCTTAAAACACCTGAGTAAAGGTGACTTATGTTCATCAGTTCTGTTCCCTTCCTCTTTGTAAATGGAGGTGATCAAGTTAACTGACTGCTGTAAGTTTTCAGCTTATTTGTCATTTTAATAGTAAAGACTACATACTATGAAGATTTCAGGTAAATGAAGTTAATTTGATTTAAAGTTAATCTAACATTTTGAAATTTAAACATTAATTGTGGATTTTCATTTTTATAATTTTATATTATAGTTACATCTTTATCTCTCATTATTGTTTGCATTTGTTGTTTTTCATGTTGCCATTATGTGTGGTTCCTTCAAAACCCTTGTGTTTTGTTATACAATATTTCCCCTCATTTCCTTTGTTCTGTTTTTATGTGATTTCTATTGTTCTGTTTCCTACCATTTCCTTTGTTATGTTTTTTGTGACTTAATTTGTGCTATTTCCTGCGATTCTTTTATTTCTCATAATTTTCTTGTTCTGTTTCCTGTGATTTATTTCTCATAATTTTCTTGTTCTGTTTCCTGTGATTTATTTCTCAAAATTTCTTTTCTTCTATTTCCCACAATCCCATTTGATACATTATTTGTGATTTCTTTTGATTTATGGGAATGGAGCATGTAGGAGGGGGGGGGGGGGTATTCTAACTTTACTACAGCAAACCTTGCACAATAAAAAACAATGTCTCTGGTAACAAGGATTTGCTATAGCAATCATCATCATCTATGGTCACAAGGATTTGCTATAGCAATCATCATCATCTACAAAAGTTTGGAGGAGAAAAAAATTTTTTCTTCAACCTTTTGGGCACCTTGCTTAATTGCATATTTTAGTCCATACACATGGATTAAACAAATATAAAAATATGGCATATTTCAGAAAGAAGCCAAGGGCCAATTCAGGTTAAAATATTCTTTGCAACGGTAGTCATCAATCTCAATGTGCTTTTTTTATTGCATATTAAAAAAAATGTCAGTTCTTACTATACTAAACACCATAACAAACTCACTCATTATCGTAAACTACTGAGAGGTCCTGACCAAATCTCAGAACAATACTATTCAAAACGAAATTCACTAAGGTCAATTATTTTTGTAGCCTTTATGAGTGTGCTACAGTAACAGTTGACTGTACATATATAAATGTATATAAACATTAGAATGTGCTAAATTTTAAAAAATATTTTAAACACATAAGTCTAAAAAATTCTTATATTAATTTATATTTGAGAATAAAGGTTATCAATTTTAACCAAATATTCGTAAATTAAAAAGCTAAAGAAATAATATTGCTAAAAAATAATATAAATGTATGATTCAAACCTTTGTGCCTCAAAATATAATTCTGCACTTTCCTGAATAGGTAGAGGAAGTGGACAACCTAATATTTTTACCAATAATGGTCTTGTTGGAATACTCTGATCCAATTTTAGATCCTCACTAATACGGGATATCAACACTTCCACTTCTGAAGATAGGCTATTTTAGGATAAAGGAGGAAGATAAAGTCATCAGAAATGTGAACATTAAAAGAGTATTAATGTTTTTAAAAAATATAGGAATAATAAAAGTTGATAAACAGCAAAGAAAGGTAGCAAACAATGTGTAAATTAACAAGAAATTTCAACAAGAATGGTTTTAATTGAACTGCAAGCACTGTCTCTTCCAATGACTTTCTTATGTAGAAGCAATCCGAGTTAATATTTGTAAGGCTCATCCTTAAATTATGTAACACTCTTGAGAGTCTAAGAATAATATATGTAACAGAAACCTTCAAAACTAGTTTCTTTCTTGCATGTGCATGATACAATTTTTTTCTGATAAAATTTAGATGTATGAATTGGCAATGCAATAGCAAGTCCAATCTGAAAAACTATTTTTGGGTAAGTGGATCTTCAAATTTCATTTAAAAAATAACACAAATACACAATATTAGCTGAATATTGTTTCATTGATCACAAGAGTTTCACTGATGGCAACATGGTTTATGAGTTTATGAGAAATTTTCAAGTGAAGATTAGATCCTCACATGCTGACAGTTTTCAAAGATTAGCTATTTGCAAATGCTAACAATAAAGCTGCAACCAAACAAAAACTAGTCTGATAAGGGAAGGTAAGAAATGTATGGTAAAAGCACCGCATATAGTTTTTATTACATGACACCTACAACGAATCCTTAGACTCACTGTAGGAGGGCATATTACTCCACAACACAATAACTCACCATCTCACCTACTATAATAAATTTAGTTTATTCCTTTATCCAAGTGTAAGCAAACAAAGTTTGCACCCGAAAATATTTTCAGGACTGAGGAAAGGTAGTGCAACACAAGGCAACTCAGAGCAAAGGTGGACCAAGCTATCATCACTCCTATCTCAGTATCTCCCATAATGCAAAACACATCTCCTTGCGTATATGTATAATGTTATGCATTAAGGGAAGGGCCACTACCCAGACTAGTTTCAACCTTTATTGAGGTCTCATCAGTGGGAGCCAGGCCCAGAGGTGGAGATACCAGGCAGAAGCAACAGCGAGGTCATCTTTACCTATAGGAGTTGCCAAAAGGTGTGCCACCTAATTATTAAATTACTCTGGATTTAGAGAAAGATGTTGAAAGTTTATTTTGCACTTGGTTAGACTATAATAAATTTAGTTTAATCCTTTATCCAAGTCAAAGGTCAAAACCGGTCTGGATAGTCGCCCTTCTCTCAATTCATAACATTACACATATCCGCAAGGGAGATGTGTTTTGCATTATGGGAGATACTGAGATAGGTGTGATGATAGTTTGGTCCACCTTTGCTCCAAGTTGCCTTGTGTTGCACTACCTTTCCTCAGTCCTGAAGATATTTTCAGATGCAAACTTTGTTTGCTCACACTTGGATAAAGGATTAAACTAAATTTATTATAGTCTAACCAAGTGCAAAATAAACTTTCAACATCTTTCTCATCTACTAAATCCTCTTACTACACACACACACACACACAACCACCATTAATACACCACATTTACCACCCAACACAACCAATAACAGTATTTTTTGTCTGTCTGTAAAACTGTGTGTATCCTGTTGGCTGATTTGCCTATATGTGGGACAAAAAATTTCCAAGACCTGCTAGCTCTATATGAGATCAGCTAACTCACCTTCAATTGAAAATTCCCATATAAAGTTTCTCTTGTAAAGATGAAAATCAAACTTTAAAAACACTTAAGATTAAAGATTTAAATATTAAAACAATTTAAAAAAAAAAAATTTAGGAAATAGGAAGCAGCATATAAAACCTATTTTTCACTTTACCTGTACTACTGAATAAGCACATCACATGCAATTATCTAAATTGATCTCCAAAATTAAATCTATATATACTAATGCAAAAGGAGATAATAAAATAATGAAAGAGAAAAGTAATAATAATAATGTTTCCTCATATAAATAATTATTATATTTCTATAAAGAAAATGATGCAGAATGGCATCATGAGAATAAATTTAGCAGTTTTTTTTTAAAATTTATTTATCATATACACATGCATCCCAATGGAGTTAAAAGCCTAATCCTGGGTAACACACAATAACCATTATTGGCAGAATACCTACTATATTGTTTCTCAAAATTATTCATCAAGAAAGCACTCACTACTATTACTAAATCACTTAATCACTTAAGGAATTGACAACGTAGATAAGAATATAAATTAAATGACACTTTAATAAATATTTCCAATATTTCACCAATGTCATGTTGCCATCTTCAAAAGGCACTTGCAAAAAAGGCAAGTGCATGTAAGCACTACAACACAGTAACTGAGAATGAAGTGATGAAGCTATTGTTCTTCTAAAAGTCCCGATGGTGCCCCCTAGCAGGCTAAGTAGGTGTTCTTGGCCGTTGGGCTGAAGGTCTGCTGATGTAAGCCTCCCAAATTTGGGGAAGTTTCATACAACCAAATTTGTTGAGGTTTGTAGTTATCACCAAAGCAGATAAGGGAAATGCAACTGTAGTACTTAGCCAAAAGGACCACACAGGTAAGCTTAATGCTCTTCTATTAGATCGGGCTACTAACCTCCCTATCGAATACAATCCCACCAACTCACAAATCAGAAAACTTCACAGGCTCCTTAAGAAAGTCACTTCTTGGTCTGTAGAAGTTACCAACAGATTAAAGCCGTTTAACTCTATATCCCCCCCCCCCATTTATGGACTCCCAAAAATGCATAAAGGAAATGTGCCATTATGTCCTATAGTGGATGGCATTGATTCCCCTACATACAAATTAGTTAAACATTTGGCCAAAACACTAACACACTATACTGGCAACACACCATCACACATAAAAAACTCAGCCCACTTCAAAGCCAGCATAGAAAACCTTACATTCCAACATACTGACATAATGGCCAGCTTTGACGTCTCCTCCTTATTCACAAATGTCCCACTCAAGGAAACTTTAGAGCTAATCCAAGCTAAATTTTCTCCTGATCTCTCAGCCCTATTTCAGTTAACAATGAACTCAGGCTATTTCATTTGGCAGGGAAAATTCTACAAACAAATAGAGGGGAGAGCCATGGGTTCACCCTTTCCCCACCCTTGGCCAATTTCTTTATGGAGACCTTTGAAGGAAAAGCCTTAGCCTCTGCCCCACAAAAACCAACCGTATGGCTTCGCTACATTGATGATGCGTTTGCTATTTGGCCACATGGCTCTGATACACTCCTCTTCTTTTTAACACACTTAAACAACCAACACCCCAGAATCAAGTTCACTCTGGAAAAAGAGAAAAACAACAGCCTCCCTTTCCTAGACACACTAGTCATCTGCCAGCCTGATGGAAACTTGGATTTCTCAGTTTATAGAAAACCCACCCATACAGGCAGGTACATTCACCAACAACCCCCCTCCCCCCTCACAACAATATGGAGTGGTGAAAACACTGTACAACAGGGATAAACTAAACGTTCTAACGACAAGGCCCTAAACATTGAACTAAATCACATCCTCAACACTTTCTCAGCCAATGGCTACCCCCCCCCAAAAAAAAATCCAAAAAATATTGAAACCCAACAAACCACAACCTCCCCCCATCTTCACAACAAGGATTACTCTAAATCCATTACCATTCCCTACGTCTGAGGCACCTCGGAAAAAATTACAAAAATCTTAAAAAAACATGACTTGATCTCCTATTACAGACCATACAGAAAATTGGCATCCCTTATCCACTTAACTAAAGACCAACCACTTCCCCTCGACCTACCTAGTGTATACCAGGTCCCTTGCAGCTGTAAACTGTCTTACTTTGGCCAAACAGGCAGGACAGCGAATATCAGAATTTTGGAACACAAGGACTACATCCGGTTTCACAAGTACAGCCACTCTGGTCTTGCAGACCATGCACTGGATACACGCCACACGAAAGACTATTCATGGAATCAGCCTCAGTCCTAAGAAACTCTCCAAACCTCAACAAATTTGGCTGTATGAGACTGCCCCAAATTTGGAAGGCTTACATCAGCAGACCTTCAGCCGAACGGCCAAGAACACCTACTTAGCCCGCTAGGGGGCACCATCAGGACTTTTAGGAGAACAATAGCTTCATCACTTCATTCTCAGTTACTGCATTGTAGTGCCTACGTGCACGTGCCTTTTTTTGTAAGTTCCTTTTAAAGATGGCAACGTGACGTTGCCGAAATATCGGAAATATTTATTAAAGTGTCATTTAATTTATATTCTTATCTACGTTGTCAATTTCTTAAGTGATTTAGTAATGCATAACCAATGTATAAGCTTGTCTACGAGACTGACTACTATGTGGCAAATCTATTCCACTTACTCCCTAACTCCAAGCAAAAAATCTAGTCCTTACACCATTACTAAATACATTCTTACACAACTACCCGAGGCAGCTCCTTGTTCTCTCCTGTCCAGGCATTTTGGAAAATTGGAACATTTCTTTAGCACATCTACTCTATAAAAACTCTTTTACCAACTTACATGTTTCTCTCAATATCCCTCTTTTCTGCCTATTCCTAAACTTTGTAATCCAACTTTCAGTCTATTCTCATAGAGTACAATCCATTTGGCTGGGTTTTTCACACACACACACACACACACACACACACACACACACACACACACACACCATTCTTTTTGTTTCAATGAAGGAAGAGCAAGGAATTTAGTCAAAGTCAAATTAAAATATAGTAAATTTGGCTTTAAATGAAGCAGCAACATCAAACCGAAGTATGTTAGCATCATCACTTGAAAAACAAGACATACTGCACTTCAAATTATACATAAAATCAAGATATGGAATGCTTTTAGGGATGACAGCAACACTGTATCCTTTAGCAATTGCTCGATTCCCTACATAAGTCAAAGGGTGTCCATCCATCTATTTGTTGGATAACATCAAATGCTGTATGGTTATTCGGATGCTCGGTGATGAGCCACACCAGACCTTGCCAGGTGGTCCTGTTGTATACTTTTCTGGAGATCAGTCACTCCAGACACACCATCCATCTATCTCATTGATGTGCTGTCGGCTGCTAGGATGTCAGTCAGTCCGACACTTACGACAGCTAAGAAAGATGAAAATGTGCAATGACGCGAACCAAGAACTCACTCCTTCCTCTTTTTCCAAGAACTTTATCTTCCATTACTGTTTTGAGAAGTCCTCCTTCCAATGTGTCCAAAGTATTTCAACTTTCTTCTGTCAATATCCTTGAGGAGTCTTAAAAGTCTACCAATCCTTTCTAATACCCATCCATTTATCTGCCTTTCAGTATACGATATGAAAGGGTATCCAGAAATGTTAATTACCCACTTTTCTGTAAGGTTTCCAAGAGTACATTTCTGTTCAATATAATAATGAATCATTTATTAATCTCAATTAACAGCACCTAACATGTGTTCCTCTCTATCATGACAGCAAGAGCTTCTGAACCCAATGAAATCATTAATGAACTAACAATGGCTTTATAACTCTCACCATAATCAAAAGAAAACTGGAGTCAAACAATTATATATCCAAGGATAGCACAATAGGACAAAGAGTTCTAATCTCATACATTGCATTTCTGAACTTACTTCCAGAATCTTGAAGTTTCTCTCATTTATTTATATTCATTCATTTATATTTCCCAATTAACGTAATTTCTAATCTGTCAACTACAAAAGACAAACCTTTGTCTCTATCTCCAGCCAGTCTTCATTAGAGTCCTTGTAAGTGTAGTTTACCATACTCTTGACAGAGTTCATCATTAGTGAATATCAGTACTACATTTAGTATCTTAAAGCTCAACACCGAGTGCGTCCTCAGGTGGAGGATTGGGGAACGTCCTTCAAATATGGAGGCTAGCTCTGACATAAGCAGAGCAATCTGGAGAATAAGCAGCCATGGACCAACAGTGGCTAAGCTATCAGGGCATGGGAGAGCAGAAGTGGCAGCTCTATCTCACTTAAAACCTCACAAAGCCCAACGACAACTCAGTGACATGGTGAGTAGTGCCGTCATTAAATAAGCACCTGCTAGGGCCACTGCCCCTGACAGTGGGAAGCAGCATTGTCAGTATTGACACAAGGTTGAAGCCAAATGATGACAGAAAAGCTTGCGATCAGAGATTTGCAGATGGCAATATGATTATATTGTGTATGTCTGCAATACTGCAGAGTAGAAAGTAAATGGAGAAACTACCGCTCTACCTTATCTCCAGAACAACAACCATGGCGAGCAAACTCTTACAATTGGCTCTGAGCTCCTGGCGTCCCTAAAATGGAACAGGGGTGTGAAGAATCTCCATGCTCAAAATGGTATCCACTCTTTTAAAATCGCAACTTGAAATGTCTGAACTCTATATGAAGCTAGCAAATTAAGAAATACCACAAGAGAAATGAAGAGACTGGGCATCTGGATTTTGGGAATTTGTGAGACAAGATAGCCAGGATCTGGAAAGTGTCAACAAGTTAATATGACAATGTATTACTCTGGGAATGATGAGAACAAACATCGACATGATGTAGCTGTAACAGTAGATGAAGAAATCAATAAATCAGTAATAAATTGGATCCCACTTTCTGAAAGGATAATGCTGTTACAACTTAAGGGAAACCCTATTAATATAAATATCATAGCTTATGCACCAACAGCTGAAAAAAGTGAAGAAGAAGTTGAAGATTATAAAATCTTCAACTTCTGCAGGATAGTGAAAAGAGCTCATTTGAGGCTATTTGGTGTGAGATTGAGACTGGCAGAACAAAATATACAGTTGGGTGCTGCTATAGACCAGGTGGATGGAATAGATGGTGGAGATAGTTGCATAAACAAATTGATGAAATGAGTGGAAGGAGGGTAATTATTATGGGGGATTTCAACTATGGTAACATTGATTGGAAGGAGGAGAGGACACATGTGAGGAAGGAAATGGATTTTATTCAATTATTAAGGGATAACTATCTGAGACAGCATGTAATTGAAAATACTAGGGGTTTGAGAGTGCTTGATAGAGAACTTCCCATGGCTGTTCCTTCCACTTGGTTGTAAAATTTGTTTTGACATAAGAAACATCCAGAGTGCATTACAAAATCAAATAACTTTATAATGTTTTGTGGGAAGATGTCAGCAAGTAATTCTAAAGTCTCTTTGAGAGGTACATTCGTATATAAAGATTCTATATCAAAGCTAACCATAAGATCTGTAGGTTGTAATGTGATATTTTTCAATTTATTTAAGAAATGTGAAGAGTTTTTTAAAAAAGAGCGTGAGTTGCCTATGTGTGATTTCAATAATTTAGATAGATATTTGGCTATGCGATAAGTAGGAGAATCAATACAATCCACTATAGGGCGAAGAGGAATATCTGTCTTATGTATTTTAGGTAGACCATAAAACCTGGGAGGCCTTGCAAAATGAGTTTTTTGCTTTTTAATCATGTCTACATCCAATCTTCTGACCTTATCTAGCACAGGGAGTTTAATTTCTTCAGTGTTTATTTATTTAAGAAATCTCTTTGGATTTCTTAAATAAATTGAAAAATATCGCATTACAACCTACAGATCTTATGGTTAGCTTTGACATAGAATCTTTATATATGAATGTACCTCTCAAAGAGACTCAAGAATTACTTGCTGACATCTTCCCACAAGACATTATAAAGTTGTTTGATTTTGTAATGCACTCTGGATATTTCTTATGTCAAAACAAATTTTACAACCAAGGGTGGAAGGAACAGCCATGGGAAGTCCATTCTCTCTCCTGCTCTAGCCAACTTGTATTTGGAACATCTAGAAGAAGTCCTGTTCTCATCCATATTCCCTCAACCATCCTTTTGAGTTAGATATATAGACATCTTTGCTGTATGTCCTCATAACAGAGACTCCTTACCTTCCTTTTTAAGCAGTATCAATTCCTTACATCCTCGTATAAACTTTACCATGGAGATTGAAAAAAGACAACGAGTTATCATTTTTAGACATCCTCCTCATCTGCTCACCTTCAGGTATTCTTACAACAACAGTTTACAGAAAACCAACTTTCACAGGTCGTTATAGTCTCAAAGAATCTGACCATCATCCTTGTCAAAAAACAGGAATCATAAAATATTTAATCCGATGAGCCAAAACTAACTGTTCAACTTCTCATTTATTACAGAAGCAACTTTCGACTATCAAACATCACATGAAACTAAATGGCTTCTATGAAAAGAGTACACAACATCTTTTCGATTCTTACAATCCAACACAAAACAGCAAAGATTCAATATGTCGAGTTCCAATTCCTTACATTTCTGGGATTTCAGAACTAATTTCAAGAATTCTGAAGAAATATGATTTAATAGCCACTTATTTTCCTTCTTCTAAAGATAAACGCTCAACTATGTTTCTACCTGGTGTGTATCAAGTTCCATGTAACAGTAATCTTTCCTACTTTGGACAAACTGGACGCTCTATAGAAAAATGAATTCAAGAGCATCAATCATCCATTCAACACAACAAACCTGAGAAATCTGGATTAGCTCAGAATAGAAACGAGTCACAACATCCTTTGGTCCAAGACTCTCCTCCTACACAGATGTCGCTATAAATTTGAACATTTATTTAAAGAAAGTGTGGAGGCCTTACTTCAACGTCTTAACTCGAATCGTAATGACTGTATATCTGTATCAAAAATTTGGGAAAGTTTAATCAGGATAACACATTAATTTTTTTTCCTCCCTATATTAGTCTAATGTTATTTAAGATTATTACATGAATTTCTGAATTAATATCTTTAATTTAATCATAACTCTGATACAAAATGTTTACTCTTTTAATACTTAGCGATATGACATCAGGTGGTTCGTTCTATTTGTGAAGGATCAATTCTTCGTATTCCACCTTGTTTTTTAAAACTATTCCTATGTAGCCACTAAAGATGGTCTGTAATATTCAGACTGAAATATTTGGCAAATTAAATAATATTCTTGTGACAATGTGTATATATTTTATAATCCTAATGTCATAAGTATCTTTAAATAATCAGAAGTTGAAGAGTTTTATGAACAGTTAAAAGAGATTAAAAACCTAACAAAGAAACATGAGATAAACACAGTGATGGGCGACTTCAATGCAAAAGTGGGCAGAGGGGGTGATGGAGAAATTTTTGGAGAACATAGCTTAGGGCACCAGAAATGAACGAGATCACCTAGTCCAGTTCTGTCAGGAAGAAGATCTAACAATAGCAAACACCTGATTTAAACTTCCACCCAGAAGACTGTGCACTTGGAAATCGCCTCAAGATAACTGACCTAACATTGTCAGAAATCAAACTGACGACATACTGATAAATAAAAGATTCCATGGTAGTATAAAGAGTGCAAAGACTTATCCTGGAGCAGATGTCTCATCAGACCATAATCCCATAGTTGCAGAAATATGTCTCAGATTAAAATCAGCCAAAAAAATCACAAAAGAAGAAAAAGAAAATTGATGTAGAAAAACTAAAAGATCCAAAGATAAATAAAAGAGCCAAGACACAGCTTAACCAGCTATTACAACAGATTAACATAGAAGAAAATGAAAGAGTGGATTCTCTTTGGAATAGCTTAAAGAATGCCATCAAAACAACAAGTATCGAAGAAGTAGGTTATGGAAAAGATTGACATCAACTGGGTATATATTAGTTGAAGTAATTTATTTGATACTAAGTAAAAAATACCGACAAGTTTCGCCAAGCTAGCTGTTTGGCTTCTTCAGGGTGAATTAAATAGATACAAAACAACTTAAACACTAAAACTGTTCATGAAGGAATGAACCGAATACAATTGTATTTTTTACAAATACAGAATGCATACATCACACGCATGGAGTGTGTATGAAATCAACTTTTGTTATGTAGGAACGTTCTGTAATTAGCAGGAAGATTTGACTGTGGCGTGTTTAAAGATATTATGAGGGTCTTCCAAATATCAGCCAGAATTAACCCTTGTTTCTGTTGAGGTTGTGTTTAGAATGGATTACTGTTATGGCTTCTTTTATGATTCTGGAGCGGAAATCTTCCTCTAAATAGGGCATGGAGCTTTGTCCAATTCTATGGTATGGTTTGTCCTGGAGAAATGAAGTGCTAATCCCGAATAGTCTTCTCTGTTGTTGTTTACATCTCCTACATGTTCTTTTTTTCTGATTTCCAAACTTCTAGAGGCCTGATCAATATAGTTTAATCCGCATGAACAAGGGATGTTATAGACACCAGCATGTTTGAAGAAGGCATGACTGTCTTTCGGAGATCTTAAAAATTGGCGGATAGCCTTTAAAGGTTTAAAAGTCACTCGTATTTCATGTGCCTTGAAGAAGTAGGTTATATTATCATCATCAAATTCCTGCTATGTACCCTTAAGAGGTGTACAGGATATTATAGTACTACATGAAAAATTTACATAATTACTAACTTCCTATCTACAATTTTCCTCCAATTTTCTCTTTTTGACACAAGAAGAATGTACAAAAACAAAGACCTAGCCAAATATAGCAATCCCTTGATTAATCTGCCCCTGATTAGTGTGTCATTTTTTTTCTAAACCCAAATCCCATTAGTGCGCCTCTAAAATTCGATTAGTGCATCTATATACATCTTTAAAATAAATATTACAGATTTTGAACATTTTTTATCTATACATTTTTATGGCTAACTATTTAAAAAAAAAATCACTCACCAGGATGAAATACTTTAGTTACCAATTTAAAACATTTTACAAAGTTATTTTTTAATAGCATACTGCACTATTTCCATGTACACTATGTTCCAAATTTACTGCCAAACATTTTGCTGATCATAACCCGTGCCTACTTTGCAACTGTTTTCCTTACTTTTTTATTTTAAAGTATTTTCCCAATCTTTCATCACAAGTAAAAGAATAAGTGAGCAGAAAAGTGGAAGTGTGAAAAAGATTTGAAAAGTAATCTTGTTAAGAGAAAAACTTGAAATAATAAAGAAAAATGAACAAGGCGAGTGAAGAGTAAAGATAGGACAAGAACACAAAAAATGAGTGAATCAACTATAAGAGGAATTTTAAGCAAAGCTGCTGAATACGAAAAGAGAAAGGTAAGGTTGCTTCAAGTTCATCATGCATGCACCCGAAATCAAAGTATTATAATGATTGAATTAGAGAGACTTCTTTCTACATGGATCAAAGATTGTAACCGAAATCACATTCCGCTAAGCACTGACGTCATTAAATCAAAAGCATTAAGTTGTTTGCAACCTTAAAAGAAAGGGCTATCAATGATGGAAAAGAAGAATTCCACGCTAGTGCTGGGTGGTTTGAGGTTTCAAAAAGAGAAATAGCCTACATAATGTTTAATCACAGGCGAAGCAGCAAACACACAGATAAGGAGGTGGCTGCAAATTATTCAGAGATTTTTGAAGAAAACTGTGGAAGAAGGGGGAGGGGCTATTGTGACCAACAAATATTTAATGTCGATGAAACCATCCTTTTTGGAAGCAAATGCCTTCCAAGACTTTTCTGGCCAAATCAGAAAAATCTCAGCCTGGTTAGAAAGTCGCAAAGTCGAATGAAATTACTGCTAGCAATATGCAAGCCGTTTGGAAGTACATTCTTCCACAGTGTGCAAAAGATTTTGAGTGATTCCAACCTGCTAATTTTAGATACACAACGAGAAGATCCTCAAGAATATGAAGAAAATTTAATCACTGACAAGCCCAAAGAGATTTCAAAGAAACAATTTGAAAACATTTTTCGTACAATCTAAGTTTTTAAGCAGCAATGCTTAGAGGCTGATCCTAATGAAGAGAGAAGCAGTAAAATTTGTAGAAGTAGTAGAAGAAGAAATAGGACCATACCGTCAGTTGTATGAAACAAAAGAAACGGAATGCCTGCCAAACTACGTCAGCTCAATTCTTTGTTAAGGAGTAGAATAATAAATTTATATTCTGGATATGTTTTATTGTTTTTCCTTTAACTAGTGCCTGAGATGTACCCTAATTCTTTTATAAAAAAACATTAAGGATCATAAAAGAAATTTGAGGAAAGAATTATACTTTTCCCTATAGGTTATTATATTCGATTAGTGCATTTCTGATTAATGCGCCTGTTTTAAAGAACGCATTAGGTGCATTAATCGAGGGATTGCTGTATACAGAAACACACATCATCATCAAGAAAAAAAAATAATAAAAGAAGCAAAGGAAAATTGAATGAAAAATTTATGTACAGAGATTGAACTGCTTCAGAAGAAACATGACCATTTCAAACTGTATAAAAAAATCAACAAAATTTCTGGAAAACTTAGAAAAAAGTAAACAGTGTCTCTAAGAGATGAAATTGGAAAAACAGTTCTAGAAGAAGAGAATAAAGCACAGATTTGGATAAAGTATGTGACATAACTCTTCAATGATACTAGACAGAAGCCTATAAATATAAAAGATAACATTCAAGGACCAACAATTCTGAAATGTGAAATATAGAATGCTATAAGATCAGGTAAAACAGGAAAAGCCGGTAGACCAGATGGTGTGCAAACAGAATTTTTAAAATTAACCTATGAAGTTAATTTTTAAAATTAACCTATGAAGTTAATTTTAAAAATTTATTGAATTTTAAATTGAATTCAATAAATTTTAAAAATTCATTGTCGACTTCTTGAAAAACTATTCAATAAAATATATGAAAGTGGTGAATTTCCATCAGATTGGCTCAAATCTACATTTATCACTGTCCCAAAGTGAATTCCTGTGGTAACTTCCAACTTATTAGTCTAATGAGCCAAACATTAAAAATATTTTTGAAAGTAATTCAGAATTCAAATTGATTTGAATCAAAGAAGAATTATCTAGAATAGATGTTCAGATAAAACAGAGAATCATAGTAAAAAAAAAAAAAGGGTCTACTTTAACTTTTCTTCTTGAAAATATATAAAAGGAAATATGAAGCATATCATAATTCAGATTTACTTGACCAAATTGTATTCTATTGGCTTACACCAAAACAAAATGAAATGATGGTACATGTGATGGAATTTCATGCTGGCTGGGGCATTGGTTAAACAAGGTACCTCTGAGGTTTTTGGCCAAAACCATGTAAAGTTAGCTACCGAAACAAACAGAATTCAAGATTGGCAAAATTAGTGTCAAAGATATATATATATATATATATCAATGGAAAAGAAATGGATCTGACAGAAGAATTACAGTTGACATAACCAAGGAAATATAATTGGTGTTACTGAAGAAAAAAAAAAAAAAAAGGCAAGATTCTTCTCAATAACAAATACAAGTGGTTATATCCAGGCAATAATAATCACAGAAAGGAAGAATCAGCCACAATATTCAACATTAAACAAAAAGACAATCTTCTTCAATGGCAGGCAATATCAAGTACAGTGATGTTGACAAACATCAGATTGGGAATTGGACAATGACACTAATCTGTGTTTATGGTGCCACAGATGGTTCTACTAAGAAGAAAGTGGAGGTATTTTTTGAGGCATTAGAGAAGGCAGCTGATACAACAAAAAGTAAAAGTTGGCTCTTGTTGGAGATCTAAACTTACACAGTGCATGAAATGAATACATAGAAATACATAAAAATATGGAAAAAGTTGGAGAAAAAGTAAAGCTAATATTAATGTTAAGCATCTGCAGGAATTCTGTTCATCACATGAACTAGTCATTACTAACAGCATGTTCCAACATAAAAGATGGGAAAAAATAAATAAATAAAATAAAAAAGATGGTAAAATAAAGAAAAGTCTCACTAACTATGTTACTGTTGATGGCAATATGTTGGTTTGGAACTCAAGGAATATACGGGGGATTTGAAATAAGAAGTGATAACCATTTAGTTTTGAACAAGATAAAATTGAATATCATATAGAAAAGAAAAGCGGGAAAGAAAGTTTTAAAAACAATCAAACTGAGAAGTTTTCAGATGTGAACTGTAGACTTAAATATGCAAATATTATTGAAGAAAAAAAATTCAGTATTAGATGACAAGAACCAAACCTTGGAGAGTGAAGTCTGAAGAAAATACTGACTGATTCAGTCCAGGAAGCATGAATCAAAGTGGTCTGCAAGGATAGATGGAAAAGATGAAGCCTACTTGTTAGAAAATAAATCGGCATGTGCCATGAGAGAATACAGAGAAAAATGCATAACAATGAAGCAATATGCAAAGGTAGTAAAACAAAAGTAACATAAAGACCTGCAAGAATACTGATGTTAATATCAGGAAGGTGACAAAAAATTCTGGAGGCTACTGAAAAAGCTTAGAAATGGAGGAAAGAGTATGGTAAAAGAAATCAGAGATGATAAAGTTGACATGATAACTAAAGATAAAAATATTCTAAATGTCTGGAATAATTACTTTGAAAGATCGCCAAATGAAGCAAAAAAAAGACAGAATGTTCTATAGCATCGTTTACCCATACACATATTATAGGCTGACTCTGCCCCCCTGGCACCTACGGTGCCCCCTGAGTTCCAGACTGGTAGGCCGGTTCTCCTTGAATTCTGATGACTCGAATTTTGAAAACGCAAAAGGGGATTCCACCCCCCTGGTACCCATCCCCCGAGTTCCAGACTGGTAGGCCGGTTCTCCTTGAATTCTGATGACTCGAATTTTGAAGGCTCAAAAGAGGTTCTGGCACCCCTGGCACCTTCCCCCCTTCCCCCAAGTTCCGGACTGGTTCTCCTTGAATTCTGATGACTTGAATTTTGAAGACTCGACACTCAGGCTAGCCCCTAAGTTTCAAAACGTTTCAAATAACTTGACAAAAAATGTGATACAAAAACGTTACAAAAAAAGGCTTATCATTTTATATTATAGAGTAGATTAATCAACCTCTCATGCATGGGCTCAACATAAAAAAAAAAAAAAAATCTGCAATGCATAATTCAGGCCTCATTATAGGCCAAAGTAGAGCTCACATAGTACCCATCTATAATAAGGGAAAGAGAAATGAATGTGAGAATTACAGAGGAATTTCTATTGAATGTTTCAAGTAGGATTTGAAACAAGCATACTCATGAAGAGGCTAAGAAAAACTCTGGAAGAAAATCTTGAAGAAAAACAAACCAGGTTAAGGCCAATTAGCAGTTGTCAGGATCAGATTTTCACTTTAAGACTAACAATTAAGAATTCACAGAAATAGAAAAAGGAAGATCTGTATTTAAGTTTTATAGATCTGGAAAAGGCAGATGACAAGGTGCCAAGAGAAAATCTTTTTCAAAACACTACAATCATATGGAATAAATGAAATATTGTATTGACCATTGAATAGTTTATATTTGGGTTTATGCAAGCAGTTAGAATTGATAGAGATAAAAAAAGAAGGCAGTTGTATATAAAATCAGATGTGAGACAAGGGTGCACATTATCTACACTGTTATTCATCATCTATATGTAGAAAGCTTTTTTTCACTTGGTTGCAAATTAAGCTAAAGTTTCCAAGAAATTATATTCTTGTTTTATCCTTTATCTAAGTGTACACAAACAACATTTGAGTGTGCGGTATCTTCACAACTAACTTACATATAGAGGCTTATGACTACACATGAATTGCCTTAGTAACCCATAATGCAAGGTACACATACACAAGTTTATAAAGCTATGCATTATGGGAAGGATCACTACCCAGACCAGTTTCTACCTTTATTGAGATCTCATTAGTAGGATGGGATCCAGAAGAAGAAGAGATACCATGGTGGAATCAATGCAGCCTTGCATTATGGGATATTACGGCAACTGGTTAAAGTCATCAACCTCTATATACAAGTAGCTTAGCTGTGAAGATACTTCAGCACAAACTTAATTTGCTTGCACTTGAATAAAGGACAAATCAAAAATATAGTTTCTTGGTAAATTTCAACCAAGTGAAATCAAAAATTTCTACAATTATCTTTGCCAGCCTGGTTGCCAAGTGGCTAGCATATCGCTCTCCAACAAACAGGCTGCAGGTTTGAATCCCACATGGGCATGGATGTTTGTGACTTTCTTTAGGTGGGAGATGAATTTCATCCCAAGTAGGAGAGTGCCTCCCTGCTTATCAAAAGCTTGAATGGACTGAAAAAGTTCCATGTTTGGTCTCTAAATCAGGATTTCCTGGACTAGTAAAATTAGGATAAATTTTATATATATTATTATTAAGAGAGACCTCCAGGGAGTCAGAGACTCATTGAAGGAGGCCACATATTATACAGACCAGCTATCATACCTATTCTTGAATTTATTCACACTGCTTGGATAACATCAAAAGGCAATCCGTTCAAATCACGCACCACCCTCTGAGAGAAAAATCTAACCCTCACACCCTTCATTCTCAGCTTCCAAGGAGGTCTTCTCGTTCTTTCCCCACCCTCCATAAATTGACATCCTGTAAGACCCTTTCAGAAGTTTGTAAGTCTCAATCATATCACCCCTCTTTCTCCTGTATGCTAGTGTCTGCAGTCTACAAATTCTCAATCTGTCTTCATAATCAGTATTCCACTATGCTGATATAATTTTTAACACTCTCTTTTGTACTCTCTCCAATATATCAGAATCGCATTGGAAACCAGGAGACCAGACCTGATCACAATAGTCCGATTGAGGTCTTGTAAAGAGGCAAAATGACATCTTCATCTTTACATGTGAATATTCATTTCAGCATTGCAATTATCTTTTGAGTTGTATTTGCAATCTTTGCCACATGGCCCCTAAACTTCCTATCTATTAACACTCCAAGATCCCTAGCATCATCATCAGTTTCTTCTACCCTAATCCCACCAATATAATATGACAGTGGATATTTAATCATGCCAAAGTGAATGACTTTACATTTACTCACATTGAACTGGCTCCCATTTTCCCATGCCCACAATTCCAGCGTATTCAAATCATCCATTTCCCTTGTCTAATTCAATGGTAACATTGTTATAGAATGTGAGTAAGTTGCTAAAACATGACCTTCCCTTAGTCGTTCATTGCAAAGTACAGATTCACTGTCAACCCATTTGTGAATGCGAGCCCTAATCAATTTTTCCAAAATCTTCACCACTACCACTCTCCTGAGATGCTAATTGGTCGATAGTCGGATACATCGGTCTTTGCACCACCCTTGTGCAATGGAATTACCATACATTTCTTCCATTCCTGAAGAATCTTCCCTGTTCTGAGACTCATATTAAACAGCCAGTCAAAAGAATGGCTAATTCAGCTGAATACTCTTTTAGCAGTTGTGCTGATATTCCATCAGTCGCTATTGCTGAATTCTTATTCATTTGGTGCAACAGTTCTAATACCTTGGCCTCACACACCTGCGTTTCTTCATCTAGTGAAGAAGTAACAGTGAGCTCAATGTTGTGTTCACCAGGTTGATAGCTTTTAACAAAATGGGCACTCATTAAATGAACAACCTCTTCTGCATCTGTAACCCTCACGCCATCTGGATTTAGAAGTTATTTTTTCATATTCATTCCTTCGTTTACTTTCAGCATATCGATAGAATTCTTGTGGACTGTCTTTAGCACGCAGAGCCAGTTTCTTATGACGTTCATAACGGACATCATCCTTATGCAAACAGTATTCCTTCCATATCGTCATTTTCTTAGGAATCTCTTGCTAAATAAGATTACACATCCATTTGACTTCTACTCAGAATGTGTCCCGAGAATTCTTCGAACTCTCGGGACACATTCTGATATCGCATCATTTAAGTATTGTTTAAATGCTTCCCATGCACTGTCGATATTCTTTCCATCCAGCAACCAATCCCATTCCTCTGAACTCAGTATATTCCTCAGTTGGTCATAATTTCCTACTTTGTAGTTCAGCATGTAACCTTTTCTGAATGGAACATTCATAAACTTAGTGACTTCCCAAGTGAGTACTGCATGATCACTGTCACCAACCAGAGGCAGAATAGTTACGTCTTTAACTGAAATGCTCTCTGACAGTATAATCAAATCTAACACTCTGACCTTGAGTTCCTTCTATCACATGCTGCTTGAGGAAGTTGTCCTGCAACAGTTCAATAAACACATTTTGATTCTTCTCATGAGATTCTACTGCTATCCAATCAATATTTGGATAATTAAAGTCTCCCATCATGATTACTCTTTTCGTTCTCATCTTTTCTATTTGGTGATGCATTTCTTCATCACTAGCAATAGATCCACCAGGTCTGTAACAACACGCCACTATGTAATTGATCTTGTTAGTTTTCACCTCACACCAGATGGCTTCAAACTCAGTGCCACATGAAATATTGTTAGTAGTAGTACTACAATCATAGGTCTCAAGTTTAACTGGATTCAAGTCATCCGATATCATTAGCAGCACACCCCTATCATCTCTATCCTTCCTAAAAATACTGTATCCTTGACACTCGATACCAGTTAGTAGGTCTGATTCTGATAGCCAGGTCTCACTAATACCTACAATCTGAAGTCGCAACATATTGACTAGGGCAACAAACTCTATCCCTTTGTTTCTGATACTCTTAGCATTTGCGTACAGACATAATAATCTACCTGTTTGTTCTTTTGTATTGTCTTGTCTGCAGTCTGCGTGACAAGAGATCTGCAAGTTGTCAAACTTGTAGATCTCTATTATTGTCTAATGCCTTACACGTGTAGACATCTTTGCATACATATGATGGGGCCGAACCGGACAACACACCGAAATTATTCTCTTCTCATGAACATTTCCATGACAAAGCCCATTCCCATCATTGACACAGTTATGTAACATTGTCACTCTTACACTTACATTATTCCTCCCTTTATAATTTAGCTTTCCTGACTCTCTGTGTTAGGTCTCATACCAGTTATTAGTTTTTCTAGACTCCTGATACCAAACACATTCAGGTGTAGGCTGTCCCTCTATACAAATCCAATCTTCCATCAAACTCACTCCACACATCCAAAAACTCGCATCCATTCCTTCTGTGTAGCCTATGCATTGAATCGTTTGCCATCATAGCCCTTCTTCTTAATTCATTTTTATCATAACAAGGTAAAATACTAACGATATTATAACTCACTCATCTATAGCATGTTTTATTATAGAGTTACCATACCAAATAACTTCTTTCTTTTTACTAACGTCACTTACCTGATTTCCGTTATTTCCTGACTTACCTGTTTACTTGCTTTGTTGTTTCTTATTTACCTGTTCAATTTTCTTTTTCTCCCTATGCTCATTTCAACACCGCTCAACTTTTTGCAATTTCATGTCGTCTCTTTGATGATCTGCTTCAACTTCGCTATTTTGGCGGTTAATTGATTTTCATTAACCTCTTCCATGTGTACAATAACCTCGTTAGCAGGGCTAATCTTCTTGTTCTCGCCTGTGGTGTTTTTTTTTTAGCATTACATTTCTTGCCCTTTTTTGGTGCCATTTCAAATATACGAAATATCGAAATATCTTAATAAAAATATGTGATAAAATGCAAAATACACTAAAAAAAAAAACACTAAAATCTACACTAGTATACTATATATATATATATATATATATATATATATATATACATACACATATATATAGTATAAATATATACATAAAATAAAATAAAAATAAATATAATATATATAACTAGTATATATATATATCAATTAACAAAACAGAATAAAAAAAATCCATAGCCTACTCACAATATTAATGTAGTATAGGCTTAACCCTTCGTGAGTGGAAATCACATTATAAAAAAAAAAAAAAAAATCCTGTTGTGTGGGTGACAGTACTTTTTAAATCTGCTTAATTAAGTTAATCCTTCTTTCCCAATTATTGATCCTTTTCCTTAACCTAGCTTACATTTAACTTAATCTAAGTTATGGTCTTTGGGTGTGGAGCCAAATCCCCCAATCAGAGGATGAGTCTCGATAGATCGCAGTATAGTGGCTGCTCTTCTAGGCACGACGCCCAGACCAGTACCTAGGTCATCTGCAGACGATTTGGTGCCTGCACGTCACACCTGAATGGTGCTCCATAGGAAGTAGCTGCCACATAGTCTCAATGGCTGCCTTGATGCTTCCATTCTAGTGGCCTCATCGCCAGAGCGATCGTACCATGACAGTACAAAAGCAACTCTGGCTAGCACTGCCTTTTAATGCACGAGGCACGAACAGTATCGTTGCAGTGGCTAGACGGGATTCTGACTTAGAGGCGTTCAGTCATAATCCCACGGATGGTAGTTTTGCAACACTGGTCACTCGACCAAGCACATGTATTACTAAGTGTCAGAACCTGCAGTTCCTCTTGTACTGAGCAGGATTACTATCACAACGACTAGTCATCAGTAGGGTAAAACTCACCAGTCTTCTATATGAACAGGTTGGACTCTCCTAGTACTTGCACTCACGCATGTCTTAAGAACCTAAAGATATACATCAGTTCTTTTTTTTTTTTTTAATGGTACATAAACCAAAAGTCATTCAGTTCATGCACTTACCACAGTATGACTAATAGTCATACTCGCCACTTTTATTAAAGTCACAGACCTGTATCATTATTCTTACCAATTTCAGCTTATAGTTCGTGCTGTTGCTAACGCCAGGTCAGGGCCGGAAAAGATTAGGCCAGTTGAACTTGCACCTATCTGATATTATTTCCCATGCTAATATTCCATATCCTTTGTCTATTTACATACTAGATAACCTACTAATTTTATTTAGCCTCACTTTATAACTATCCTTCACTTTCTTCTAAATATATTATTCTATAGTGCACTATACTATTCTCAAACTATAGACATGAATCAGAGTAAATGATAATGTCCTTTGGGTGTGGAGCCAAATCCCCCAGTCAGAGGATGAGTCTCAATAGATCGCAATATGGTGGCTGCTCTTCTAGGCACGACACCCAGACCAGTACCTAGTTTGTCTGCGGATCATTTGGTGTGTGCACGTCACACCTGAATGGCGTGCCGTAGGAAGCAGCTGCTGCATAGTCTCAATGGCTGCCTTGATGCTTCCATTCTAGTGGTATCATCGCCAGTATGAGGCCACTACAATCGCACCATGTCAGTACGAAAGCAACTCCGGCTAGCGCTGCCTTTTAACGCACGAGGCATGAATGGTATTGTTGCAGTAGCTAGACGGGATTCTGACTTAGAGGCGTTCAGTCATAATCCCATGGATGGTAGCTTCACACCACTGGTCACTCGACCAAGCACATGTACCAAGTGTCCGAACCTGCGGTTCTGTTAAATTGTGAAAGAAGAATTTTATAATTATTAATACTTCATTCATGATTTAACATGAGTTGCATTTCCTGAGCTAAGTTTGCTCCTAAATAAATTGTAATTTAAACACTTACTGTTATTTGTTCATTGAAATAATAATTGTAATTTTTTTTCATTATTTTATCTTGTATAAATTATTAATATAACTTGTAAATATATCCTAAGTGAACTGTAATATATGCATTTTATTTGTTGTTACGGAAAGTGAAAGTATTTCTAACGGACTCTGCTAATGTAATTTGATTGGTTGCTGTCAGAAAATTAAGTTATTTCATGATAGTGCATGCCTTAGCATTGAGAACTGTACGATGATCACGTGATAATTTCGTGGTTGGGGCGGGAAAAAGAGAGAGGATTTATGGTATAGTGGAAGAAGGAACCAGAGGGAAAATGGAGTGAGTATAGATAGGTAGTGAGACGTGACCTAACCTGAGATCGAACGTCACAACAAAGATTTGGAAGCTTGTTCCGATTTTAATGAATCTTACTTCAAACTCATATTTATTTATAGTTTCCTGTCACCTTGTAAAGGAATTTACCTGAGTGAAAGGATAATAATATGATCGAGATTTATCGTAAGACAAGTTATTACGAGCAAGAAAATACCTTTTCCAGTCTTAACAAATAAGTTATTCAGCTTACGGATACTATAAGTTTTGTGTTGCCTATAGTGGAAGATTATCGAGTGCCTAGAAGTGTTGTAAGAATTTTCCATAATGTGCAAGCTATGATCATCGTACCGATAAGAATATCTATTCTATAACTAACGTGTGATAGTGTTACTTGTGTCCGGAGAAATTGGTCAAATTTCGTGTTGCTGGAGCCAGCTAGTCAAGCCTGAATGAGTGATATTATAAAACATTTCCTTGTGAAACTAATGTGAGAAACTTCATTGAAGAATTAGTTTGTGTTTGAATGTGTTATCTTACAATGTATATGTAAATTCAAGACTGAGCCTTTTAAGAACTATTTTAATCCTCTGATAGATATTGAAGTTGCCAGTTAAGTGTTGATAAAATTGAAGTTTATGATTATTCTGTGAGACTAAAAAGAATTAATTTTTAAGTGTTCTGCTGAATATTGATATTGTTTAAAGTGAAACTAGGTTGAAATCCTAACAGACGAGAATTGCGAAAGCCTTATATATATATATGTTCTAGCAGTAAATGATATACTCAGCTGAATAGAATCTAATTTCTTTATAGAATGCATAAATTGTTTTCTAATTGTATTGATCTTAATAGAGTTCTTGTTTCTTATGTAAGAATAATTTTGTGAGAGAATTAAATATCTTGTTTAACTTGATTCTTAGGCTTGCCTAATTTCAGTTTCATTGCACCGCTCATTAAAATACGAATCTTGTGGGAAACCCTATATATAAATAAGACAATTTTGGCCTGTAGTAAGTTCTCATAGCTGTAGTTCTAATTGGTGCTTGATTCTCTCACAAAAATTGTGTGATTTCAAACATAGAGTGGCGCAGTATAATAAAAATTTTCTTTGTTTGAAAGTACGGTCAAACAACAGCTAGCAAACATAAGGTTGGATGAAAGACAGATACAACAGTTCCTCTCGCACTGAGCAGGATTACTATTGCAATGACTAGTCATCAGTAGGGTAAAACTAACCTGTCATCTTTATTATCAGGTTAGACTCTCTTGGCAATGTGCCCCCATCTCGTATTAAGGACCTAAAGTCGTTCAGTTCATGCAGTTACCACAGTATGACTATTAGCCATACTTGCCAGTGCAATATCAATACCTATATTATTTAGATTATTGCCAGATTTTCGTGCTGTTGCTAACACCAGGTTAAGCGCCTGCTTGGATTTTCACCTGGTCAGCAACTTATTTCTTCTTTCCCCAATTACTGATCCTTTTCCTTAACCTAGCTTACATGCTAGCTTAAATCTAACTTAAAACTGCCTTAAATCTAGAGCTATGAGCTCACTTACTCCTAATCCAAAGATCTTTTATTCTTATCATTCAGAGTAATTCATTATCAGACATAGTGAGACCCACGACCTGCAATCCACTGAGAAACGCAATGCCTGTGAATTAGAAAAGAACCTCCCTACAGTGTATGTGCATAGGGGCACAGTGAGAGTCTTTAACGGCACTCTCACCTCTTCCCAACTCTATCAAAGGAAATCAGATAGCTAATTCCTTACGATAAGCTCATGTGCAAGGTGGGATGGCAATTTCCCACGTTAAAGACAGCATGAAGGCCCGATCCTTCTTGGATCTGCAACAAGGCCAGGCACATCTCTTCGGGTTCACATGTGTGAGTGTGTATTTTATTTTTAGTTAGGAAATTATTGACCAATTTAGTTATCTTACATTAGCTATTAAGTGGTGCTTTATAGAATTGTATGTTATTGTTTAATTACTGTTCCACTTGTATTGAAGATGCTTGTGACACTTAGGGAAAAATTTCACAATAAATAAGTTTTTTACACGAGTTTTCCTCTGTTTTTATATTTAATATTATTAAGAATAAATTTAATAAAAAAATAATGAATCTAATAAATAAGAGAGAAACAAGATAGTGTTCAAACCAATTTTAACAATATAGATCAGATCTGAGTTAGAAATAAAACATCTCAAACTCTGGAGACCACAGATTAAGAGTTCTGTAAAAATTAGAGTGAATACATGGCATCAATAGCAATAACATATAAAAAACAAGGATATCAGGAAAGAATTTGACATTGTTAGCTTTCAGGAATGTGTTAGCACAGCTAATCTCAGGCAGTATTATTATTTTTATACAGGAACCTCGGAGTCCAAAGACACATCAAGAGAGAGAGAGAGCCAATTTATCTATACAATTTATTATACCTCTCCTTGAACCCATTAACAGATAAATCATTAACAACTGACTCCAGCAACCATTCGTTCATTCACTTTCCAAGTGAAAAATCTAGTCGTCACACCCTTACCAACTTCTAGAAACGACTTCATGTGTTCTTCCCCCCCCCCCCTCCCTCAGCTAAGTGCTGAAACATTTTCTTTGCATCAATCCTATAAAACCTTTTAAGTAACTTAAATGATTCTATCATATCCCCTCTTTTTCCTATTAACCAACATCTGCAGTTCACACAGAATGGTGAGGGAAGTTTAGCAAAATAAGTTTTATTTTTTTGTCAGGATGGGAGTCTTGATAGGTAACTAATTTGGAGACAGGAAGTTAGTGATCAGGCAACCTTCTCATGTAGTACTATCATAATATCATTTACATCTCTTGAGGGTACATATCAGGAATTTGATGATGGTGGTAGCAGCATGTGGAACATATTTATGCAAGAAAACTATTAATTCTTTATCTGAATGCATAGTATGGATTTGACAATTTCAATGGTCTCAATTCCAAAAGCAAAAAGTTCTGTTGATAGAATTTCTGCTCAGAAAAATGTAACTGTATTAATTGTAGACAAAGTTTGCACTTTAAATGTCAAAGTGGACTTGTGTGGAATAACATTAACATTTTCCTATGCAAAGATCTAACTGCTAAAAGTATGTTCATACATTAGACATACATATCTATTTCAGCTTCTTATTAAAAATATCTTACAGTGACAGTAATGACTTCTCAATTATATGACCATCAAACAATCAAAACCTTAAATGTTCTAGCTCCTAGAACAACTAACCATGCATTTAATTAAAGCATACCCTCAGTTAAATGACCAGGAAAGTGATTTCCTGACTGGATAACTGAAAGATCACTTTATGATTTCAGTGAATATGGAAATGCTTTAGGGAACACAAATGTTTTTCCCATTCTGTGACATATTGAGAGCCCTCTTCATTGCCACCATTGTTTGTGTTATGATCAAATAAAGCAGTTGGATGGATATTTTGTAATACATAAAAATGCCTAATGAAGTAAATGAAAAATAGTTTGCATCCTTTGAGAATTAGTGCTGCTTCTCCTATTATTTACAAAAAAGCCTAGACAATTCAGCAATCACTAATTCTAGAGCAGAACAAACTTTCATTAACCAATTAATGCATGAGGCACATTTATTTTTCAGTTACATAAATTACAATGTTAAAACAAATAATTTAGTCATAATTTTTAATGCAACAGGTATGTATCACTGAAATGATTGTTAGCATTAAAAAATAAATCCTCTAACACATTTTATTGCCCATGGCTAGATATTAAGTGATGACTCAGGAACCAGTCAAAGAAAGGCTTAGAAAAGTTTCACTATTAGGTGACTAAAATTAAACTTATAACAGTCTACAGGTGGGCTAGGGCAATGGATGCAAGCACCATTTTCAAAATACCAGGCAACTCATTAGTTGGTAGCATGTTTGTTAACTGCATATATTCTTTGGCCAGTGTGCATGTCTTGCAGGGATGAAAAACCCAAGTTTCCAGAATTAGAAAATCTCTCCTCCCCATCCAAGACCAGCAAACATCTTCAGCTGAGAAGTCCTACTATATAAGTTTCTTGCATTCTAGATGGAATTCAAACCTAGGGTTTTTCTGACCAAACACCAATCACAAATTCCTTACAAATGGACTTATGAATATGTTAAGGAATCAAAAACTGTTTGAGGATTTGTATTTTGTAAAACATTCATATTTCAATTTTGCTATGAAAAAAAAACAAAACAAAACAACAACACTTACTTTAATCCTAAAGTCAATGCTTTCTTTATCAGCCAATTCCAATATAAGCTAAAAAGAGATATTTGATATGAAGTGGTGTTCTTTGAAATGGGCTCACAGCAAACTTGCCACAAGCGATGAAATAAAGAAATGGTATCTCTAACCTGAAATAAATAATGAACTTTTATCATTATCTTTATTGTAATGTAAGTATATAAATTATCACCCCAGTATTTTATTTATCAAATATTTATGATGGCTTATTATGAAAACATTCACTGCTTGATACTTTTACAATTAACTATTCATTAACTCAGACTGACATTCCCATTATTATGCCCACAGGATAAATCAATAACAAAAAAAATGATGAAAATATTATTAGAAAAATATAACGAATAAGCAATATAAAATATTAAATGACAAAAATTATTAATCTTTTATCAACAAATTTCCTCCAAATTAGTCTATTACTTGTCAGAACTCCAAAATCGTCATATCGAACATTTTATTCTTCTAAGGCACTTCTGACTGAATCAATCCACCTAGACCTTGGTCTTTCTCTGGGTATTTTTCCTACCATATTGGCAACAAACAAGTTTTGCTAATCCCTGTTAGATTATTCCTGTTCACACATTCTTGAATGAAAACAATGTCAAGTGCTGTCTTAATTTTTAATATGATTCTGCCACTGATGTCATTTATTCAGAGCCCCTAATTTTTCTAGGAACGCTCATATCTGAGTTCTCTAATCTTTGATCAAGTGCTTCATTTCTAACCACACTCTCATATCTATAACTTAAAAACTGGTTTGAACACTGTCTTGTATTCTACTGGTTTGCCGATTTTGCTAATTTCTCTCTTATTCCATATAAATTTATTTTACTGGCTGCCCACCATACCAGCTGTGCTTATTCTGTTGTCTATTTCCAAATCAAATTGTCATACTTAAAAACTGTGCCTAAATAGCTGAACTATTTTACTTATTCTATAGATTCATCACTGAGAATGAAGCTGAAGTTTTCGGTGTTCCTGCCTATTTTCATAGTTTTGTTCTTTTTATTCCTGGCATGATTTTCATGACAAATTACAGATGTTATGCAATTTAGTTAAAGAACCCTGGAGACTTGCACTGGATGGATGGATGGACTTGTTTAGGAATACATCACCTGCATAAAGCAAAGAACTAAGTTTGACATCTCTAATTCTAATATCAGGTTTAATGACACTCTCTTTCATAAAGCAATCCATACAGATGATCAATAAGCATGGAGATAATGTGCATCCTCTGTCTTACTCCTGATTTTGCATCTAGCCTACTTGCTGTATTTCCTTCAATTCTAACAATTGGCTTACAACTTAGCTATATGAGGGGGGGGGGGGGGGGGGCTCTGGAAAGTTCTGATAAACAACTAGAACAAAAATGATATTAAAGTAACCATTATAACCACAAGAAAGAACTAAGAACATACGTTATCCTCATAGCTCTGCTACTAGTATGTTCTTTCTTGTGGTTATATCAGTTGCTTTAATATCAGTTTTGTTCTGGGTGTTTATGAGAACATTCCAGATCCCCACCTCATCTACTGCTCTGTATAATGTTCCATTTACCCCATATTGTAATGTTTTGAAAAGCTTTTCAACTACAATTATATGGCGTATACCAGATCAACAAAACTGAAGTACAGATACTTGTCATATCCCCATGATTTCTCTACTTGCCATAAAGTAAAACTGATAATTTCCATTAGCCTGAACCCAGGTTCTTCTCCAAGTTTCTCTTCCACAATTTTTCTCAGCCTGTTTTCAAGTAGGCTTGCATAAATCTTAACTGGAATACTTAATAGAGAAATTCCTTTGTAATCCTCACACTCAGCTTTTTCCTTTTTTATAGATGAGAATCACAAGTGATCTACTTTAATCTTCTGGAATTTGACCTTATCCTCTGATTATGCAGTATAGCCACTGTAAAGCTTTTATACCTTGATATTTGAACATTCTAGTCGGATATCATCTATACCAGCTGCCTCTCTGCATTTTAAATTTTTGATGATTTTTTTCTATCTCATGTATTGGTATGTACTCCTTACTGCGTTCCTCTTGAAAATTTTCTACTACTTTTCTGTCACTGCTTGTTTTGCTTAACAGTCTTTTGAAGTAATAACTCCAGACATGTAGGATATCCTTATCTGCAGTTTTTATGTCACCTTTATTCTTTGATTCCTTTTACAGTACTCTTTTCTAAGCTTTTTCAATAGCCTCTTGAACATTTGTCATCACCTTCCTCATACTTATCTTCTATATTCTTACTGAAGTCATCCCATAACTTTTGATTAGCTACTTTTGTGCATATCTTAGTTCTCCTACATTTTTCTTTATATTCATTTAGGATTCTGCTGACATATATTAGGAACTTTTGGTCAGTTCTTCTTGTAATTATAACTTTTTGTAATCAGTAGGCCAGTCTCAACTTTTGTCATCACAGGTAATTGTATTCACTTTCACCAATGACTTATAGACAAGAGTATGGCAAACAATTGCCACCATCTTGCAACTTAAATAACTGAATTCGACTTCCAGCCCAAAAGGGGCTACCAGTAGAATTCTATCCTTTTGGGCTACCAAAATATTTATGTAGCCCAAAAGGCAGAATAAGTGGATAATAACTCAATTATCTTTACTTGTTACTGTGTTCTTCAACATCCAATAATCCTTAACAGGTATTTTGAATTGCTTTTTTTCATCAGGTACCAAGCAGAATCAAAATACTGCAGAAGCTTAATATGATAATCAAAAACAGTAATAAAAAGGCAAATATACCCACTCTTGGACAATGTTTATTTTTTAAGTACTGCAATAACAAGAACTGATTCCAAAGGCTTGAAATTTGTAAACACTAATTTCTTTAAATTTTTTAAAGTTTTGATACATAAATTTGCCTGTTTGGCAGAAAATATTATTCAATGAAAACAATAATCTATGTATTTAAATCCTTCATCAAATATTTAATTCTAATAAAGTGAAAATATATGGATTTTTGAGGCAAGGTTTGTCTTTTACAAAAACTGATTGGTGAAGATGCAATAATATTGCAATTTTTTAAATTCTTAATTGCCTTCTAAACAATTTTAAGTTTTAATGTTACGCTGTTTGTCTACTAGGTAAACAATAATGAATATTTTTATCACATGTTATTAATAAAAACCTTGCATAATTTTTACTTACCTTCCAAAAAAGGTCATCAGAGCAATTGTAATCTCCAGCATTTAATAATGAATAGAGTTCATTAGGAAAGCTACTAAAGAAAGGCATAAGGTGAATAATAACTGAATAGCGAATATCTTCAAAGTGCATTTCTTCAAGATGATAAGCTTTTGAAATATGCATCAAGGACATATTCACATTTGGCAATTCTGATGAGAAAATATCATCTCTTTCTAAGAATCTCATTTCATAAAGAAAGAGTAAGAGATGAAATCTAGAAAGACAGAGATCAAAATAATTATTAAATATAATTATTATTAGTTAAGAAAATTATTATTAAATAATTTTCTTAGTAAAAGAGAAGTTATCTCCAATTTTACTAGACAAATAAAGATTTTGGATTGCAGATTCATACATAGTGATATCTATTGCTTCCTTAAATCATACATTTCTCTCATTTTCTTAGTATAGAAGAGATCAGAAACACATCAAAACCATAGATACCTAACATACATTACCATTATTATTAAATATTTTGGGGAATGCTATCACATTTAACAAATACTGTGGCAGATTATACTGATTTTTTATTTTTGTGCTATCATTTCATTTTTTAAAATATTTTTTCATTTGATTATTTTAATTATAATTGCATAGACATACCTTGCATCTATAACAATCTTGTTAGGTACCACTTTTTGTATTTCAATAATGCACTACTTCTTTCTATTTATTATTTTCGATCCACTGCTGAATGAAGGCCTCCCCACGACCTTCCATTTTTTCCGGTCTTCTGCTTCCCATCCATTTCTTTCCAACCAGTTTTTCTATTTCACCTTCCCATCTTGTTTTTGAGTGTCCTTGTCTTCTCTTTCTGGTACTACTACTACTACCATTCCTAGACTTTCATCCATGAATGAGCTAAAATTATGGTGATCCCAAACAGAACTATAATTGATGAATGATGAGCATATAATTTACCCCATTTAGTAAAAAAAATGCAGCTCAAGCAAAATAATGAAATATTACTGCGGTCAGAAACTGCTCAAGTAGTGATGATGATGCAATACTTGGTAAATACTGTTCATCCAGGTACAATAAGACACAATATCTATGATTGTGCTTAGTTAGAATAAAACAGCCTGAGGTTAAAGGCTATAAAACATGTGTACAATGTCTGTTAATTGCATGTACTTAATGATAGTTTGGTGGGAATATCAAAAGATTTTTCCACTGTGCAAAAAACTTCTTCCACATAATATGTACTAGTGTAGAATTCAATAGAGGGAATAGTAATGATATATATATATATGATAATAATTTCTTGTTATATCCACAAAGCAAGAAAATTATTAGTCTAACAAACATTAACAGAAAATTATTAGTCTAACTCCTTTTACAGTACTCTTTCCTCCATTTCTAAGCTTCTTCAATAACCTCCAAAATATTTTGCCACCTTCTTGATATTTATTTTGTCTGTTCTTGCCAAAGTCCTCCCATGACTTTTGTTTAGCTAGTTTTACACAGTGTTTAGCTTTCTTACATTTGTCTCTGTATTCTCTAAGAGCAAAAGCTGACTTATTTGCTAGGAACTTTTGATATGCTTTCTTCTTTTCCTTCACTTCCTGTGCCCACCATGGAGTTCTGATTTTTCTATTCTTGCAGACAACCTCACCACATGCCTCTCTGGCTGAATCAATCAGGGTTTTCTTCAAGGCTTGCCAATGAATCTCCAAGGTTTGGTTCCTGTTCTCAAACTCTTTCATTTTTTCTTCAAATATCTTTGTGTATTTTAGTCTACAGTTCACATCTAAGAGCTGCTCAACTTTTATTCGCTTTAACACTTTCTTACATGTTATTCTTTTCAATATGAAATTCAATTTTATTCTGCTCAAGACTAAATAGTGATCACTTCCAATTTCAAATCCTCTGTACACTCTGGTGTCCTGCACCAGGGAGAAAACATCACTATCAACAATAACATAGTCAACGAGACTTTTCTTATTCCTTGCCTCTTCTCTCCATGTGAATTTGTGCACATTTTTATGTTGGAACATAGTGTTAGTAATTACCAGTCCATGTCTTGAGCAGAAATCCAACAGGTATCTGCCATTATTATTAGCTTTGCTCTTTTCTCCAAATTTTCCCAAAATATTTTTGTATGTCTGACAATCATTTCCTACTCTGCTATTTAGATCCCCAACAAGGACCATCTTTTCCTTTTTCATTGTGTCAGTTGCTTTTTCTAAAGCCTCAAAAAATTCCTCCACTTCTACCTTAGTAGAGCCTTCTGTGGGACCATATGCACAAATAAGTCTCATTGTCCAGTACCCCATTCTCATATTTGCCCACATCAGTCTACTTGAGACTGCCTGCCATTCAAGATTAGGCTTGTATTTAGTGTTGAATGCTATAGTTACCCCTTCTTTTCCTTGATTGTCATTGCTGAATATAACATTTTGTATTTATTGCTCAGAAAGATCTCACCAGTTTTGCCTTTTTGGTTTCAGTCACCCCTATTATGTCAATCTGGTACTTATCTAATTCCTCAGCTAGCTCCATTTCTTTGCCATTCAGGCTTCTTATGTTGATAGTACCGATCTTTAACTCTGGTGATGTCGAGTTGGGGTGTGATTTCAGATTTGTTCCAGTAGCTGACTTTTCGCTATTTGCCCTGGCGAAAACAACGGGGGGCCTTGTTTAACCGGGCGACGCCCCAGCCTGCAAGAAATTTTGTTATGTTGTACCATCATTTTGTATATTGGTTTAAGCCAATAAGAATACAATTTGGTTGGATAAATCCCAAATTGCCAGCCCATCCTCGTTCATTCAGTATCCAGGTAGATACCCAACAGAGTACACCACGAGAAGGTGAGGATTGGACATTAGGTCAGAAGTCATGGTCGGTTCTCTGCATTCCTTTAAAGGCTATGTGGAAGTCTCCTCTCAGTTATATAGTTTTGACCCTTAAGCACAGGATCTTGATGAGAAATATGCTGCGAGAACTCTCAACATACTTCAGTTAAATACCAACGGTACTCAAAAAAAACATGGAAGAACTTAAGAACATTTTATACAAAAATAACATCCACATTGCATGCTTACAAGAAATGAAACTAAATCAAAATCTGAAGCTTCAAATTAAAGGCTATTCAATGTTTAGGAAAGACAGACTGAATCGTTCTGGCGGAGGCTAGCTATATATCTTACGGACCAAACACATTAAATATAAAGAAATCATATCAATTACAAACAGCAATATAAATAGTAACACAGAGGCTCAAGCAGTCAAGATATTTCTACCAAAACGCATTATTACAATAGTCAATGCATATCACCCAGATAACTCAGATATAAATACAGAACTACTTAAGCAACTAAGTCAAACAATGTCAGATACAAAGATCCTTTTAGGAGATCTAAATGCCAAAAGCCTAACTTGGGGCTCCCCACAACTAGATCAGAAAGGAGCACAAATAGAGGACATAATTGATGATCTAAATCTTGAGATCATAAACAACAAGCAAAATACATATCTGTCAAAAACAACAGGCACAGAGTCAGCATTAGACATCACAGCAGTACATTATGAAACTGCAAGTCTTACCCAGTGGAAAATACTAAAGAACGTCATCAGTGACCTATTATCATAACCATTAATTTGCAGTTCGACCAAAAACCACAGACAAAGAGATCCTGCAACTTCAGAAAAGCAAAGTGACCTAAATACACACAACTATTAGAAATATATTGCATTAGCACACCCACTAGTAAAGAACTTGATCAGCAACTACTAGAATTAACTAACAACATACGGAGAGCAGCAAAAATTCAATTCCCAGAGGACTCAGGAAAAACAATTGGGTTCCATTTCGGAAAGATCATAATATCAATGCTGTGATCACCGAAAGAGATATTATCAATGAACAGTTAAAACAAAATAATACAGAAGACAACAGAATAAAGTTAATAGATAATAATAAATTTAGTTTAATCCTTTATCCAAGTATAAGCAAACAAAGTTTGCACCTGAAAATATCTTCAGGACTGAGGTAAGTTAACACCGGGCAACTCGCAGCAAAGGTGGATCAAGGTCTCAACTCCTTGTCTCAGTATCTCCCATAATGCAAAACACATCTAAAAAGTAATGCAATTTATTCCAATATGTATCAAACTTGGGCTGGAATCCCACAAGGTTCTGTTTCAAGCCTATTATTTCTTATCTATATGAACAATATCCATCCTCACATAATAAATGACATAAAAATAGCATGCTATGCAGATCATATAGCAATCTGGCATACAAGCAGTAATCCTCAACAATCTGAAAAATTCCTAAATAATTCAATAAAATGCTTAGAAAGATGGACAAAGGAACTTAAATTACAGATAAACACAGAAAAAACAAAACTGAGCATCTTCTCCAATGATAGAAAAAATAGACACAATTACAATCCCCAAATCAAAATATATAATACCAAAATAGAAAAAAACAGTCTCCAAAATACTTAGTCCTAACCCTAGATACTGAACTGAGATTTACAACTCATATTACAAATATATCTAATAATCTAATATAGCTCTTAAAAAGCTTAATATCATCAAAATGCTTTGTGGAACAAAGTGGGATGCTAAACCAAAGACACTCAAAACTACATATACACCACTCACATGACCCACTATGGAATATGCCTCATCAATCTGGGCTCCAGCTTCTACTAGCTCAAAAGAAAAACTTGACAGAGTACAATCATGAGCAACAAAAATTATTATAGGTGCAATCTCATCCACAAATAATTTAAAAGCTCAACAAGAGTGCAGGCCTGACATACTAGAAGTAAAAAGAAAACTCTCCACAGTTAAATTCACTTAAAGAATCAGGAGCCAACAACAGGATCACATCGCACTCAAGACTTTTGATACCTGGACAAGAAAATCCAGACTAAAGAGATCATCTACTTTACAATATGATCATGAAATTAGAAAACAGATTGACTTAGAGCACCTGTCCATTGAAATAAACAAAGAGCCATTATTTTCCACTTTCTACCAAAAAACACAATGATAAACTTAAATCTTCTAGAACCTTGTTCAAAAAAGGATTCACAGTAAGAAAATAAAAGAAAAGGACTTGACACTATACATCATTTAAATAATTCAAACCATGTCATTGTCCACACTGATGGATCATCCGATGAAGCACTCAACCAAGGAGGTTCAGGGATTTTTCTAACTCTACCTGGAGGCAAGAAACACAAATCAAAATCACAGCTGGCAAAATAGCTTCAAACTTCACTTGTAAATTAACAGCCAAACAGCTTTCAAATTCTATCTCCCAAATCCAGTAATACACACACGACAGAAGGAATAACCATCTACAATGACTCAAAATCTGCACTTGAGGCATTAAAAATTGGAAAAACAAAACTCACACAGGAAATTCATGATCTACTAACAACTTTAAATTTAAAAAATAAGAACTGTACACTGTAATGGATACCAGCCCATGTAAACATTGAAGGCAATAAAGAGCAGACAGACTAGCCAAAGAAGCAAGATACCTCAAAAAGTATGTCCACTATCACTAACTGCTGCTAAGTCTGTCACCAAAATAAGATTGGTAAAACAAACTAGAAAAAGAAGAATGAAATCAGTGAAATGAATGAAAATAGAGAAATAACCACAATCATCACCAGACTAAGGATGGGACATTTTAAAGGCATGAAAATTCATCCAGATAGTAGTAGGAGCTATGAAACATGCAAGAACGCCAGGAGTTGAACTAACACCTGTCCATATTTATTCTTGCCCAGCAATTGCTACATAAAATTGACAATAACCCTAGAGAAAAGCTCTACCCCATCAAAGTTCAACAGATTGCCAAAGCAATTCTATAGATCCACAGTCATATCTAAAAGCTCTTCAATGGACTCGATAATAACAACATAAAATCAGGAGGTTCACAGTTTCATAAGGTGATGTTGGATAAGCTCAATGATATTTTAACTACAGAAAAAAAAAGCCAGTGCAGTAGCATAAATCCTTAATTATCTTATTACACAAAAAGGGCAGCAGAGATAATATCAATAACTATAAGCCAATCACTTTGCTATTACAACTGTACAAAATGTTTATATATGGATGATACACAGCTATATAAACAAGCAGTATTCAGAGCAAGATTCTCTAAAGTAGATCATATACACACTATTAACCAAGTAACAGAAAAAGCAAATGAATATAATCTTCCTGTATTAATATTTAGTGTTCGTAGATTTTGAAAAAGCCTTTGATTCTCTATATCATTCAGAAATAATGAAAAGCTTAAAACAACAAGAACCATCCAAAAAAAAAAATATCCAATTATTAAAAAATGTATATTAAAACTCAACAGGCAGTACAAGTGAGAACATCAGGGAAAGGAATTTAGTATTGGGAGAGAAGTAAGGCAAGGAGACCCTTTGTCACCCAAATTGCTTTCTGCTATATTAGAAGAAGTCTTTAAGAATATCACATGGGAAAAGTATGGAAAAAATCTCAAGCACTTATGTTTTGCAGATGACATTGTTCTTTTAGCAAAAAAATAAAGAAGCTCAAAAAATGCTAAATGATCTTGATAGAGAAAGCAGGAAAAAAAGGTTTAAAGATTAATCTAACTAAAACAAAACTGATGAAATATTCAGAACATACCAAACTAAAATTAACAGTTAATTGTAGTGAAATTGTGGAGGACTATATTTACCTTATCAATTACCGTATTTGCTTGCGTATAGGATGCACCCTCTTTTTTGTACACATTTTTTAGGATAAAAACTTTATCACTGAATATTATAATGAATTTACAGTATTTCAAATATAAAATAATAATTAGGTCTACTTTCAACAAATAACTAATCTAACTAGGAAAGAGTACCCACCATTTAATCATCAAAACCCAGAAATTCATCTCCAGAGCTAAATGAAGAGACACTTGAAACCTCTTCTAAATCAGAATCTGAGTCCTCATACAACAAATTGTCCTCTGTACCATCCAGTGCATTACTAATTTCACACTTCCTAAATGATTTAACCACTGTCTCAGTTTTCACAGCATCCCATGAAGCTTTGACCCACTCACAAACTTGCGAATTTTGAGGTTACAAAAATCTGAAGACTGCATCCAGCTGTTCCACTTCTACTTCATAAATCCCTTACATGGTTTATTAATGCAGACATCTAAAGGTTGAAGCTGACTAGTTAGACCTCCTGGAATTACAGCTAACTGAGTTTTCAATTCCTTGAGTTTATTTGTAACATCGTCTGTTCTGTGAGAACGAAACTGATCCCATACTAGCATGGCAGGCTTCTTCAACAGTCTTCCAGGGTGCCTAGACCAAATTTTATCTATCGATAACTTCATTCTTCCTCCTCCATCCATCCAGCCTTTTGCATGAATATGTGCAAACACTCCTTTAAGCAGTTTTTCTTTGGGTAGCATCTTCCTTTTAAAAATCAATAGTGGCGGCGATTTTGTCCCATCAGCACAGCAGGATAAAAGAACCGTGTAGTGAGTTTTTTCGTGCCCCAAAGTTTTAATAGTAACACTTTTAGTGCCCTTGGAATCTACAGTTTTGTTTGAGAGCACATCAAAAGTCATCGGAACCTCGTCCATGTTTCCTATTTGCGCAAGTTCAAAATTTTCTCGTTTCCTTGAGTTAATGATGAATCGATGAAATTCAATCATTTTTTTCTTCATATTCAGCTGGCATCTTTTGTGATATTTTTGTTTTAGTTCGCATACATAGCTGGTTTCTCTTCATGAATCTTGAACACCATGATGTTGATCCAGTAAAGTTGGTGATCCTTCCGTTAGTGGCTATTGTTTTCGCTTGATGAATAATCATTTTTGTAAACACTGAAAGTCCTGCTTTTCTGTGGTCTAAAATTCAAGTATTCAGTTCTGCCTCAAGTTCTGGCCATTTTACAGTTCCACTTCGTAGGTTATGTTTACAGTGAGTTGCTTTTTTTAAATCCTCTTCCTGATTCCGCCAAGTTCTTATCATTTTCTCAGTTGGGGGGGGGGGGGGGGGGGGGTCCGAAATGCCTCTCTGCAGCCCTGTTTCCATGTTCTTTAGCATACGCAATCACACGTAGCTTGTATGCAATATTATAACAATGCCGACATTTTTCAGCCATAATTTGCCAAGACATTTAGAGAAAATTTAACAGCAGAAATTTATTACCTTTCACAACTGCAACAACAATTGGAAAGTTTAAACGAACAGGACACAGCTGTGATCGTCGATGACAGCACATGTGCATCCACTGAACTCTACGTCAGTGTTTCTCAAATTGTAGTACGTGTACCCCTGGGGGTACGTGAAAAGTCTTCAGGGGGTCCATGGCAATTTTTGGCTATGCATCATTAACGCATAGAATAAAATTCAATGTATCCGTGAAGTTTGAGATCGTAAAACGTTCCTATTGTATCACTGAATAAGGTACAGAGACATCTGCAGGCTGTGCAATATGTTTCTCAACAAACAGTGCAATTAGAAACAACTGGCATAAAAACGGCACTCAACTAATGAATTGCATGTCCTCCTCCCCTCCCACAGAAAATGCTGTATGACTCAAGCAAAACCATATGTTGCTGGTGCAACATATGGTTTTGTTTGAGTGAACGTGTTAAAACGAAGAAATATATAGTGAATGTGTTTCAGATATTATACAAGGAATTCCGTTGATGAGAATTAGCATTTCAACTCAACTGTCGGCTTGTCTTTGTCATTTAGTAGCACGATCTTTTGTTAATACTGCACCAATCATATGAAAGCGGATGGCTGAAGTTTGAGAAACACTGCTCTACATAACTGGAATGCTCTCACACACTACAAGGAAGCAATAAAGAAATCACATAACTCGGAAAAGGGAAAATTTCCAGAAATGAAAATAATAAAAAACTGAGTATCGACATATAAGACGGACCCTGTTTTTCAGACCTATTTTTGAAGAAAAAAGTGCGTCTTATACTCCGGTAAATACGGTAGTTACTTTTAAGGAAAAACAAGACAACGAAATAAGAGAAGAATCATACAAGGAAACAAAGCATTTTGGCTGTATAAACATTACTCATTAGGAGATTTACTTATATGCCTAAAAAAATGCATTACTCCAGTGTTTACCGATGGAAGTGAGAGACATGGATGACAACTAAAAACGGAAAGACAGGTTGCATGTGGCCCAAAGAGCCTTTGAGAAAAGAATGCTCTACATAACAAAAAGGGATAAAATAAGAGACTACAATTAGAGAGAGAGAGAAAAAAGACTAAAGTAGAAGATAGTGCGAAGTGTTGTAAAGCATTCAAGTGGAGATGGGCTGGCCATAATTAGTAGACTGACAGATGATAGGTGGACAAAATTAAGCACTGAGTGGATATCAAGAGAAGGAAAGGCCATCAAAGAACAAGATGGAGGTATGATTTGATGCAAAAATTAGACATGAGATGGTGAATATTGTCTAAAAACAGACAGAACCAGAAGGTTAAAGGGTAAGTATATATCCAGCAGTGGATTTCCAGAAAGAAGATAAAGAAGATATAGCAAACTCAGTCTGTAACAAATTACTGTAAAGTTCCGAATGAAGCCCCAATACTATTCTAAAGAAAATTCTCTATAGCAAACTTCCATTATAAAAAACTATTCCTAGTCCAAACTATCAAGTTTGGACTGGAAAACTCTTGTTCATGGTCACCATCATCACAATATATATATATATATATATATATATATATATGTGTGTGTGTGTGTGTGTGTGTGTGTGTGTGTGTGTGTGTAATTAATTTTTTAACTTGGGGATACTGTATATTAGGGTTACCAAGTAATTTTATAAGCTTGGTTATTTAACTCCTAATCTCAAGTAAGCAAACAGTTAAGTTTGCGCCTGAAACATAGTTCAAGTCTAAAGATGGTACAACACCAGGACAACTCATTGTAAAGGTGGGTAAAGCTCTGATCACTATTCTTAGTATTTCCCATAATGTAAAGCACATCTCACTAAAAGATGTATACTGCAATAGATTATGGGCGGGGTCACTACCTAATAGGTTTCAATCTTTTTTTGAGGACTCCTCAGTGAGTAGCTAGACCCTAAATACCAAGGTTTTAGTAATACAGAGCCTTATCAACTCTACTTATACAAGTTGCTACAAGGTGTTTTTATTTCTAATAAGAATCTCTGGAGGAGATATAGATGTAATTAATTTTTTAACTTGGGGATACTGTATATTAGGATTACCAAGTAATTTTATAATTTTGGTTAGTAAGCAAACAGTTAAGTTTGCACCTGAAACATAGTTCAAGTCTAAAGATGGTACAACACCAGGGCAACTCATTGTAAAGCTCTGATACTATTCTTAGTATTTCCCATAATGTAAAGCACATCTCACTAAAAGATGTATACTGTATATATACATATATACACACACACACACCTGCATGAAGTCATAACAGGAGTTTACTGAATACACTTGGTTTGAAATTTTCTACCATACTTTGCTTGTTTCATAACCAGTTTGCACTGAAGACAACTATGAACCTTTTGCAAATTGCAAGGCTTAAAATTTTTCTGTTGAACTGCATAAAAAATTTTAAATTATATCTTTAACTGATGAAAATGACTATTCACTAGATACCACTTTCTTAAATAGCATAATTACAGGTAACAGATTCCTACATTATTATTAATAATTGTAACTTTATTCTTCATATTAACTAAACATTTCATAAACACAGAGTAAGTGAACAAGATAATGTTTATAATACCATCACAAAATTCCTGATATGTACTTTCAAGAGGGTGTACAGGATTATGACAGTACTATATAAAAAGTTACACCATTAATAACTTCCTACCAATAATTTCCCTCTACATTAATCTATCATCTTTCAAGACCTCAATATTATCAGATCTTATATTTTTGTCTTCTAAGGAACTTTTTGCTGTATCCATCCACCTAGATTTTGATCTTTCTCTGGATCTTGTTCCTGCCATCCTGGCAAAAAAACACTTGTTTTGCTAATCTTTCCCCTCCCATTTCTGTTTAAATGATCATACCACCTGAGATTAGCTCTGCTGACATAGTCCTGAATGCTAACAGTGTCTTTCTTCATATTCTCAGTTTTAATATGATTCCACCAGTGTTGGCATCTTTTCACTTCCCTAATTTCCTCAGACTTCTCATATCTGTGGTCTCCAGTCATTGATCAAGTGTTTTATCTCAAACCCAGCTCTTAGATCCATATGTTAAAATTGGTTTGAATGCTATTTTGTATATAGGTAGTTCAGTCTTCTGACTGATTTCTTTCTTATTCCATATAAATTTATCCAGATGATCTCCTATCATATCAGTTTAGCTAATTCTGTTGGCTATTTCCATATTTAATTTGCCACTTTCAATAAAGTTGTGCCAAAATAGCTGAAATGTTTTACTGTTCTTTTGGTCCCCTATTCAGGATGCAGTCAATGTTTTCAATGTTTCTATTTCCATTATCTTTGTCTTTTTTTTTATTTTTTTATTATTATTGCTGATTTTTTATGCCAAATTTATTACAGCAATTATTCAATTAGCGAGGGATTCTTACCAAGCTGTACTGGACTTATTTTGAAGTATTTAATAGTAAATAATAATACTTGTATTATCTTGTTCACTTAATCATCTGTGTACTTAATAAGCATGTGGAAAACTTTGCAATAGCATAACAATCAGTATCAGGAGTACCTGCATTTGACATAAATTCCAGAAGAGTGAAACCAGGAATCCCTTGTGGTATGCAGTAAACTTGTCATCACACACTAAATCATTAATTATATAACTAATTTATAAAAATGGCCATATACTAAGATTTTTTTCCCTCTTTTATGAGTGAGAATGATGTATAATCGTATCACCACCTGAAAACTGGTATGACAAATGTCTAGAATCTGCTCACACAGTATCAAAAGTACATATTACAAATTGATCATATATGATCTAAAAGAGGTCTGGCAGTTCATCATCAAACAACCAATCAGAAAATGTGAGTGGCTTGTAGAATGACAGATAATGAGTGGGTAAATACTATGTTATTTATTATATTTCTATATAATATAGTTTTTAAAGGATTCTGACATTAAACAAACACATAAATTTATATTTTACCTATTAGCTAGAGATCTGAGATTGTTGAAAACAAACTCAATATCAAGATGTGAACAGTGTTTTTGCGATAACACATATATCTGTCTTAACAGGCCATTATTCCATCTCATATCCAAAGGTAACTGATCATGAAGTAGATAAGATGCATTTCCTGAAGTGAAAAGGGAGGAAATTAAATTTTCTGATGAAACATCAGAGAAAGCAATAAAGAAAATATATAAGAATTGAATTTAGTTTGCTTTTTTATACATATCTAAAATATTAAGTATTTTGATATTTATCTTTTTTTAAACCATTTATGAGATAATGATTACAAATAGGTAAATGCTATTTTATAAGGGTAGTATTGTATTCACACTGTAGTTAGCATCTGTAGTTTTTATTTTATTCTTGATATGGGCAAGAAACCAAAGGGAAAAAATTGAGGCATTTAATTCCAAAGGATTAGGGTTTTGGTAGAAAAGTCTAACTGATGTGATATTTATCAGATGCAAGGTTAGACAGAAATATAAGATCTAATAATGTTGGAGTCTTGATGGTTAACAGATTGATTTGGAGGAAAATTGTAGACAGGAAGTTAGTAATGATGTAAGTTTTTCATGTAGTACTACCATATCCTGTACACCCCCTTGAGGGTACATGTCAAAAATTTGATGATGATGAAGGCTGGATAAGTCTATCTGCTCACCAACCAACCAATAGAGTTCAGATTCAAATCCTCCCACAAGCATAAATGTTTCTGAATGTTATTAGATGGTAGATGAATTACACTGTGAGAAGACTCCCGTCATCCTGTTTGTTGGAGGCTTAAAGCCTTGAGTAAAAGCTTCGTTTCTAAGCTGGATTTCCTGATTATCTAACTTTAGCCCACCTATGATAGAAATGTTATATTAATGTACTACAGGTTTATAACTCTTTTCATGGGTGGGATACACACAAACACATTGGGGGGGGGGGGGGTACAGAATAGTATAGCTTACTGGCATCTTTATTAACAGTGATGTGTGTGGTACATTTAAAAATTTGTAATAGTCAGTAATTTTTTTTACATATATACCTAGTGCAAATAAACTTAGTTATTTAGTGAAACATTTTTCACTGTCTATTGTCAAGATATTTGCTCTCTCTCTCTCTCTCTCTCTCTCTCTATATATATATATATATATATCGGAGTTCATATTTACTCGGTAAATAATGTTATGAATATTAATATAGTTTAAATGACTATAACACCAAGAATAAAAAAGAATAAGGTTTAATCGTGAGACACTACTAGTTTCATTAAAAAAATCAACTTCTTCAGATGTCAAATACAAAGAATTATATAATATACAAATCAAATACAAAGAATTGTTATTTCATAATGTTTCTGTTATTTTTTATATAATTCTTTGTATTTGACACCTGAAGAAGTTGATTTTTTCAACGAAACTAGTAGTGTCTCACGATTAAACCGTATTCATTTTTTATTCTTGGTGTTATAGTCATTTAAACTATATTAATATTCATATATATATATATATATATATATGAATATATATATATTATATGTTATATAAAATTTTTATTAAAAATTATGGTATACGTTTTATGCACTTTTTATATATTTATAAAATATATGCTTAATAAACTGTATATATTATTTTTATTTCAAAAAAATGTGAAATCAATTTAACATGATAGAGCCCCACCGGCACCCAAGATTTCAAACTAAGTTTTTGAATGAAGCGAAATGTATAAATTACTTTGCCTCTAATTGCGCCACCTCTAGTGTAGTATAAATATCAGTATATAATTTTTTAGTTTTCTTTTCATAGCCTTTCAATTTTTCCTACTGCAAGCAAAGAATGAGCACTGGCACTTACTGTTTTGCAAGAAAAAAACAAAACAAAACAAAAAGCACTGTGTGTGTGTGTGTGTGTGTGTGTATAACATGAGAGAATGACAAGGGTAATATTGGATTTACTTGTAAGCAATGCTCTAAAAATATAAAGTTATACCATTATAAGTGTGTGTGTCTCTCTCTCTCTGGACAGACCAATATTGGATTATGTGTCATAATTTGACTCACCTAGGTTTTAAATAGCTAGAATCTAAAGCATTGAAAAGTGGGTGCAGTGTGTATATCATGAAAGTTCTAGATGGTATAATAGAAAGATAGCAATGAAACGTGAAACAAATGTATAATATTAATTTTTCACTGTCAGGATTGAAAATATGTGAAATGGCCTTTCAGTTCAACTGGTTATAAAAGCAGTGGTTCATTTATCTAACTTTAAAAAAGAATTAAGTTGTTAGCTGGCAGAAAGCTTTATTAAAAATAATTTTTAAGGATCGTTTACTTTCATTTAGCACTACTGATTATGCTGAGACCATTGTTTTGTGTATATAAATATATTTAATAAAAAAAAAAAAAAACTTGAAAGAAGGAAGGGGAGAAAAGAGAGAAAGATACAAAGCAAATATATCACTTGGTAAATCAGATGGCAAATCTCATTTTATGCACAGTAGTCATTATTCATGTTTTTATCCTTCCTTTATTCCCCACTCTGGAACTTAGTAGTAAGTCAGTAATCAATTCTGTTTCTTGTCACTTCCACCCAAGAAAGATTATAAACCTAAAGTACAATGCTACATGAGTGAGCTAATAATTCCCCCTCCCCTATTTTTTTAAAATTCTAGTTTTATATAGACAGGAAACCCCCCCCCCCCTCTAGAGATAAAACATGGAACTTTTTCTAGCCACTTTTGAGTCCCTAAGTTAGATGTATTGGGTGCATGTCCATTGGGTCCGAGACACCTCACAAGTGTAGGTAGGCCACTTCCTAGTGGCATGTCATCCTACTGTTATGTTCTTACTTCTAGGATTAGCCTAACAATCTAACAAATCTGCGATTAGCAGCCTGAGTAGGGTTGTTCAACAAAGCCAAATGAGCCCCCCTCACTTATTGAGAGACCATGGAACACCACTCCCATAAATGATCTTCCAGTTATTAGAGCAACGGTGAATTCTAAAATGAATATGTCTCAGCTGAAACCATCAACACAGAGACACTATATTTATCCCAATCACAGTAAGATCATTACTACTCCTGAGGCTTGGGTAGGCATCAGTGAGCAAAACGTTTCACTGCCCCCCCCCCCCTCCACGAACCCTTCTGCAACTTTAAATCTTCCAACATCCACTTGTCAAAATATCTTGGGTCAACCAGGACCATTATGTCAAAGGCACTTTGTCTCTCCAGAATTTCAGAGAGCCTTTACCACCTCTATTGGTCTTGATGTTCAATACCAACAACAACACAACGCTGTTAAAAACAACACAATGTGCAAAACAACACAATGCTGTTAATGCTGAAGTTTATACTGAATGGACAAAAGTAAACTTGACTGCAGAAGAGGAACATTCTGCAACTTTCAATGTTCCTACAATACCCAACTATCAAAATATCTTAGTCCAACCAGGAACATCATCTCAAAGACTACCCACACTGTTAGCAAGCCTTTATCAGATATCAGCCTTGGTGTTAACACTAAAATTTGCACTGAACATATAATGGCATGCTGAAGAGGAACATCTTCTTGCCTTCCATAAAGCCTCATTTGTTATAGAAGATACAACCCATATTAATGAAGTTTTGGCAGAAGTTCTATGTAGGCAGACACCTGAAGTCAGATCACATCATAAATTACCATCCTATAGAGAAGTAGTGATGAAAATATGTGAGAAGATCCCACAACAGCAACTAATATCCCCATATATCCTGATTTATCACTATCATCTCAAGAGAGGAGTAGGGCTGATACAATTCCATCCCTTCCTCAAGTATGCCTCACAACATCTCAGGATCTGTCTCCTCTCTTAATATAGTCACAGAGCTTTAAAAAAAAATGTTAGAATATCACTCAATAAAGTATCTATTACAACAAAGTTCATGTAATTTTAGAGATGGAATTTTCCAGACAACCTCCTCCTTCCTGGTTAGTAGAATACCATCCTGCATCATCTGTTTGATCCAAGCAGAAAGAGAGAAAAAGCATCTTTATATCCATATCCAGGCATTATATAGGAGTAAAAGTGCTTGTGCTAGAACAATACTGGATAGAGCATTCTCCTCCTCCAAGAGAGGTGCATGAGGAGTTTGCTTTTGAAGAGATATCTTTTCCACCCCAATGCCATACCTACCTGATTTGTTTAATCTTAAAGTCCATTTCAGAAGTAGAACTTTTCCGGCCATTTTCTCTTGAAGAAATAGTCATCACCTCTAGCAGCCTCATCAATTGCAGGACCAGATGGCTTTCCTTCTGTGGAGCTTTGGCAGGTCTCTATGCCTATCTTATAAGATTTAACTGATCTACTTCTGTTTACCATCATATTAAGAACAGTATACATTCCAAAGAAGGAAGATTCTTCTGTACCCTCTGACCAATATGCAATTACACTTGCTTCTGTTCTCTTATGACTCTTTAAAAAGTGTTAGTAAACATCTTCAGCCATTCATCCCTGTAGATGGATGTGCTGAGAATATCTTTATTCTTTCTTCTCTCAATCCCGATGCAAACTTCAATCTCTCTTTATGACATCCCTGGACCTCCAGAAGGCCTTTGACAGTGTCTCCTTTCAAGCTATACTTCAGATATTGTCTATTGCAAGATGTCTAGAAGCTTACCTTACCTATGTATCAGAGATTTCCTCTTCAAATTCTCTTACTATTACTCTGGACTTCAGATCAATGTCCACCAAGGAGATTTGCTGTTTCCTATTTTCTTCGGTTGTGTCATCAATGAGTTTCTTTGCTCTTTTCCTTCTAAACCATACTGACTACTCTCTTGATGCAACCACTGTTAATGCTATGGTATTCATTGATAATTTTATACTCATAGCCTCTACTAGAAAGACTTGCAAGACGTCTTCAACAACGAACTCTTTCAAGTTTGAGGCATAAACATCACAACATCCCAAAGTTGACTACATTTTCTCTTATTCCCTCAGGTAGAAACAAGAAATTGAAGGTTGAGAACCTTTGAGCTTCCCTACATGCATGTCCTTGCATTCTATTTCACTTCTAGAGAAGTGGAACTACCTTGGTGTTCGCTTCCCTCAGACAGGCTGCTTCTCTTTTCCATCCATTCAAGGATCTTTCGTCTGAAAAGCTGCACTTAACTATAACAGAGGCTCTTTATTCTGAATTACTTCTTGCTCTAGCATAGGTTAGTCCTAGGTACACATTCCTGTCCTGGATGGATGTAGCTGTTTTTGCTCAGCAGTCCGTTCTTGGTTACATCTTCCTCATAATGGGGTATTAGCATTTTTCCATGCCACTTTAAACTTTGGGATTCCCTAATGTGATAGTTAGTACCTAGATTACATCTATGTAGATTACAAAAATTTTCTTTCCCCACTTCAGAATTATGTTTTGCTGCCTCTATTACTTCTTGTGTTAAGGATTATTAATGATAGGTGTTTGATGGAAGGACAATGATTATGACTCCCTCACCTGAACAAAGGAGATAGGCTTTAATGTTGCGCCATTCAGTCAGTGGAGTGGCATTACAAGAATCTAAACATGTTCCCTCTCAACATGTTGAACATATAAATTTAATTAAGACAAGAATTAGTGCTCTGTTGAGTTGAGCTCAAACAAATGATGACTGCACTATAGGACTAACAATGGATCGAGGAAGCCTGACCTTGTAGTAAAGAGAGGAGATGAGTTCGTCATTATCAATAACCAAGTTGTGGGTACTAGGCAGGTTCCATGAAAATTCATTGAATGACAATTCGTCGAACATGCAATTCATTGAAAAAACAATTCACCAAAAATTCATTAAATTGATCCAGCCAAAGCAGATTGCTAATATAATTTTGAAACGGTTCTTTCAAAAATGTTATAATAAAAGTGATCCATTTAGAACAAAAACTGAAACGTGCAGATGGCAAGAAGCTGTCTGCATGGTTCAGTTTTTGTAGCAGAATTAGTAGAAGTTGTCAGTACTTCTTGTACTGACAACTTCTACTAATTCCACTGTCAGAGAGTTATTGTAATACATAATTTGGACATGGTATTTCTTTGTTGCCCTGAATATAGCTGAACTGAAAACTGGAACGGTTCGACATTTTCTTGTAAAAGTTTCAAATAGAGAATCTGAGTAAAATTCATTCCATAATAATTGCTGTATTGAAGTAGCATATTACTACCAGTAACAATAATAATAATGGAGCCTGCATAGGCTGGGCTTTTCCTCACAGAAACAGGTAAATCAGTCCCATGAACAGACATGAAACAGTTATCGGATATAATTATTGTTCTATAATTATTCCCTATTAAAGTAGCATTGCTATCTCACTCTGCATGGCTCAGTTTTTGTTCTAAATGGATCACTTTTATCATAACATTTTCGAAAAGTTAAAATTTTTGGTGAATTGTTTTTTTCTATGAATTGCATTTTTGACAAATTGTTCATTAGATTAATTGCCTTTCGATGAACTCTCCAGATACCTACTGGGCAACAACTTAGTATCCTCCATCAAGCTGCCTATTATGCTGGAAACCAAGGCTTAGTGTGGCAATTTCAGGAAGAACACCATACTGTGCCAAAATTTAACTGTATCCTTTAAAGATGTATGGTGTCAGCAAAACTACTAAGCTTTGAATTTTCTTGGGCTGATTTCAAGATACTCTCCTTGTATGCCTTGCAGGGCATATTGACAGCATGGAGAACTTAAAAGAGAATGACTTTGCAAATCTCCAAGTCTGGAGATGTGTAGCACAGGATACTGTCAGGGGACTTAGGCCTCTTCTGATTCTACATATGAGCTTGAGCCACATTTTCACCCCCCCTGCAGGCAGAACTTTTGGTGGTCTATTGCATATGCATACATGTAGTTTTCTGAGTTTTGTAAACAGATTTGTATATTATTAAAAAAACTTATGCTTTAATGTTATTAATCAGATATTAAAAAGATCTTTTAATCACGTTTTTAAAATATCTGATATTTTTAACTGATATCAGTCTGGTTAAGACTAAATATACGTTCCTAGTGTGTATATATGAATGTGATTAAACTTGAATAATCAACAGTTCTCCTACAAGACCTTTGTCAATGTCACTTTGAAAGCTCCAAACCGTTTTTCCCACATTTCAGCATCATTTAAGATATAATCATAAGAAACTGCCTTCCTAAGTGTAAGAATTTATGGACCAAGAGAAATGTCATCTTTAATTTTTACATCACTGATTTTTGAGAATAAGTCTTAATTTTAATGGAATCTTCCTACTTATGTGCATGGCCTCTGGTACTTTGTTAATCATGGAAACTTACCTTTGCTGATAGATATACACAGACTTGCCATAAATACTGTTACAACTTCTGCAGATCCCCCTCTCCTTGCCTGTCCACAGATTTGCATGAATCCAGTTCTGTTAGTGGCACTGTGCACAGCCAACATTTGCGTGTTTATCAGTAGAGAGAGAGAGAGATGTCTCGCTGTAATAGCACTTCACAAGGATGAATGAAACCACCTGTTATTTTCAATATGTTGTTAAAAACACTCAGGATCAGCAGGATGTTTGTGTATGAGACTATTAATCATTATAATGATCGGGTATATGCCACAAATGGTTTCACAGCATGTGCCATAGTACATAGGATTTGGTCTGTGTGTGGGGGGGGGATTACATATTGGGGGGTATCGAAGTTGCATTTCTGCAAGAAAGGGGTAAAAACCTCCACCAGAGTGTATCAAGACCATGCTAGAACCTGTGGTACAGCCCCGCCCCTGAACAACACCTTGTTTCACGGTAGGCAGTGTGGACCTTCCAACAGGATTCAGCCAATTCACACAAGACAAGGACCACACAACAGTAGTTGGAGGCAAATATGCCCAACCACATATCACCATCTGATTGGCAGTCTGGAAGTCCTGATCTGAATCTGTTGGACTTCAACCTGTGGTCTGAGCTTGAGAGAGTAGCCTGCCAGAAATGATACCCCAGCACTGCCAGCCTGAAGGTGAATTCGGAGCAAGCATAATTTCTGTTGGATGTTATGTTTGCTGCCATTGATGTGTGGCCTCACAGACTTTAGGCATGAGTGAAGGCAAAAGGGGGGGACATTTCGAACATTGAATGCTGCTATATGCATGTTATGTTATGTAGTTTGTATGTGCTGAAAGCAGTAAATCATTTACTAATAGATTAAAGGTCTATGCACTGTTCAATTTGTAACAGTGTTTATGGCTAGACTAGGTATACATCAAAGTTATGTTCATCATACCACCCTAAAAATCAGAGTAAATCCTTAATTAATGGAACAGATGACATTTGTTCTCCTTACCTTTACAATACACACTTCTCACTATAAAAGATTAAATGGAATTCAAATGGTTACAATCATCATCATCATCACTTTTGATGAATAATAGATTCCTGTATTTCTGCACTGAAGGATACTGCAATGGAATGCAAGTTCTAATTCCATGTTTGTCATTTCTGTATAGGCAGAATCTTGAAGTTTCACCTGATACCTATATATTTTTGCAATCACCAAAATTTCTTACTAACTACAATAGACAACTTTTGCCTCTGCTTCTAGGTTACCAAATCTCTTATGAATGAATCTAACATACTTTGGACCCATACAGATCATTTGGAAAAAAAAAAGGTTTACTGAACATTAATATTACATCAAATACTTCAACCCTCAAAAGTTTGATCTCAAAATTACATGCTATTGAGATAAATACAGTATATTATTTATACCTCCAAGAAGGACTAATTGTGGAAGGGAATTCTACTCCTACACACAATAACTCACTACTTCAATCCTTAATCCACCAACTACACATAACATCACTACCATCATCTGCACGCAATAAAAATAGGTGTGTAGTATAAGGTGTGTTCATGTAAGGAATAGGTGAGTCTGTTTTAGCCCTATTTAACTTTTGGAGACTGAGTGGGCAATTCAATCTCCACTGGGAGCCAATCAGAGATAGCTGCCCGAAGGCTATTGCTAATTTTAAGGCATGAATTGAAGAGATGGCTAACAAGTGCTGCCATCTCATGGTCCCTAAACCTTACACAATATTTTTAATCTGAAATAGTGTGGGTTCTACAGTCAAATTTTTGAGTTTACAGGATGAAAAACCCGAGTCGCATGTGCTAGAAATTGAGTGACTCGGGAACTAGTTGAAAAAAGGCTTAGAAAAAATTCCTATAGTCGGTGACTAGAATCGAACTCATGAAGCTCTTTCTTCAGATGATCTAGTGCTGAGGAGTGCAAACAGCACTTCCACTGAGCTACACAGGCTCCTTCTGTCTACAACATAATGCCACTGAATAATATTTTTTCTGTAAACTGTCTTCTCAGGACTGATGTAGGATGAAAAACCTGAGCTCCTGGGAAGAAAAAATCCTGCTACCTCTGTAGAAGATTGGCTATCTCACCTTTAATTGAAAAAAGGACACAAAAAAGTTCATCTCATCGTGACAAGAATCGAACTTTAGTCCTTTCCAATCATAGGGTGCAATATACCACTGTTCTTCCAATTGTGCTAGAGGCATTTAAGTATCCTTTAGAATGCAGCTTGCTTGCCCCATAGAATAAGTTTAAATAAAAACATCTTTCAAAGAAAGTTCTGAAACCTTGTTACATTGCACTAATTTAAATTAGAATGATTGCCACACTCCCCAAAAAAGTTTGGCAGATTCTCATCCTATTTAAATATCAGAAATGATTTCTTATATATTTGAAATGATCCTTCTAGGAAACAATTGCTGTTATTGTTTAAACCAATGTCATATTTTCAATGTATTCTATTTCTTTGAATAGCTACTTTTTTTGTTCTATGTTGATGATACAAACAAATAAATACAAAATGTTATATTCAGGAAATGACAATCAAGAAAAAGAAGGAGTAGCCATGGTATTCAACACTAAATATGAGGCTAATCTTCTTGAATGGCAGGCAGTCTCAAGTAGAGTAATGTGGGCAAATATGAGAATGGGGAACTGGACAATGAGACTTATTTCTGCCTATGGGCTCACAGAAGGTTCTACTAAGGTGGAAGTGGAGGAATTTTTTGAGGCTTTAGAGAAAGCAACTGACACAATGAAAAAGGAAAAGTTGGTCCTTGTTGGGGATCTAAATAGCAGAGTAGGAAATGATTGTGAGATATACAAAAATATTTTGGGAAAATTTGGAGAAAAGAGCAAAGCTAATAATAATGGCAAATACCTGTTGGATTTCTGCTCAGGACATGGACTGATTATTACTAACACCATGTTCCAACATAAAAATGTGCACAAATTCACATGGAGAGAAGAGGCAAGAAACAAGAAAAGTCTTATTGACTATGTTATTGTTGATAGTGATGTTATTTTCCTTGTGCAGGACATCAGAGTGTAGTGAGGATTTGAAATTGGAAGTGATCACTATTTAGTCATGAGCAGGATAAAATTGAATTTCATTTTGAAAAGAAGAATGCGTAAGAAAGTCTTAAAGCGAATAAAATTTGAGCAGCTCTCAGATGTGAACTGTAGACTAAAACACACAAACATTATTCAAGAAAAAATGAAAGAGTTTGAGAACAGGAACCAAATCATAGAGATCCAGTGGCAAGCCCTGAAGAAAACATGGATTGATTCAGCCAGAGAGGCATGTGGGGAGGTTGTCTGCAAGGAAAGAAAAATCACAACTCCATGGTGGACACAGGAAGTTAAAGAGGCAGTGAAGGAAAGGAAGAAAGCATATCAAAAGTTCCTAGCAAATAATTCAGCTTTTGCTCTTAGAGAATACAGAGACAAATGTAAGAAAGCTAAACACTGTGTAAAACTAGCTAAACAAAAGTCATGGGAAGACTTGGGTAAGAACAAAGAAAATAAATATCAAAGTGGTAAGATATTCTGGAGGTTGTTGAAGAAGCTCAGAAATGGAGGAAAGAGTGCTATAAAAGGAATTAGAGATGATAAAGGTGACATGAAAATGGGAGAAAAAGATATCCTTGAAAGTATGGAGTAATTACTTTGAAAAATTGCTAAATGAAACTAGCAGTGATGATAGCACAGTAGTATAAAAGTGGTATAAACACTCAACATGCATACAGTCAGGAATACATACTTGAAGTAGAAAAAGTCATCAAAGGCTTGAAATGTTAGATGATATTCGACCAGGAATGCTCAAGAATGGAGGTATAAAAATAAAAGTCTTACAGTGGCTGCACTGCACAGTTCAAAAGGCCTGTTGAACTGTTTTAACTTGAGTAGTTTTAACTTATGGATCTGAGAGCTGGGTCAGAAGTAAAACACTTCACCAAAGACTAGCGACAGCAGATATGAGAGTCCTGAGAAAGATTATAGGGCACAAACAGATGGATCAATGGCAATATCATATTAAAAATGAGGATATTAGGAAAGAACTTGACCTTTTCACCATCCAGGAATTGCATTAGCAGAGCTAATCTCAGGTGATATGATCACTTAAACAGAATGGGCAAGGATAGGGCTCTCATAGTATCCATATATAAAAAGGGAAATAAAATTGAATGTGAAAATTACAGAGTTATTTCCCTACTGAGTGTTCCTGGTAAGATTTAGGCAAGTATACTTGAGAAACGGTCGAGAAGAATTGTGGAAGAAAAGCGTGGGGAAGAACAAGCTGGATTCAGGCCAAATAGAGGCTATCAGAATCAGCTCTTCACTTTACAACAAATAGTCGAGAAATCATGGGAATATCACAAAGATCTGTATTTCTGTTTTGGAGAGCTGGAAAAGGCATACAACAAGGTGCCAAGGGAGAAGCTATTCAAAACGTTACAGTTATATGGTGTCAATGGGGCATTATATCAAGCAATACTTAGTCTTTATTTGAGTTGTGAGTCAGCAGTTAGAATTGAAGGAAGTACAGGAAGATGGTTTGATGTTAAATCTGGTGTCAGACAAGGATGTACATTAACCCTTCTGTTATTTATTATCTATATGAATCACATTATGAAGGAAAGTGGTATTAAACCTGATATCAAAATCGGAGATGTTAATGTCAGCTGTTTGCTTTATGCGGACGATATTATGCTTCTAAATAAATCTGCTACAAGTCTGCAAGATTCCCTGACTAAATAGAATAACTGTTGTAATAGATATAGTATGAAGGTCAGCAATAACAAGACAAAAACAATGAAAATAGGCAGAAGCATTCAAAATGACAACTGTATTGTGAACGGAGAACTTGTAGAACAAGTAAAACATTTCAGTTACTTAGGCACGATTTTTAGTGAAGATGGTAAATTAAATATGGAAATAGACAACAGAATCAATAAAGCTGGTTGGTAGGCAGTCAACTCAATAAATTTATATGATATAAGAGAGAAATTAGCCAAAACGCTAAATTAGCTGTATACAAGACAGTATTCAAACCAGTTTTAACTTATCGATCTGAGAGCTGGGTCAGAAGTAAAACACTTCACCACAGACTAGAGACAGCAAATATGAGAGTCCTGAGAAAGATTAGGGGGCACGAACAGATGGCATTAATGGCAATATCATATTAAAAATGAGGAAATGGGTGAGGAAAGATTAGCAAAACAAGTGTTCTCTGCTGGCAGGAAAAAGATCCAGAGGAAGACCAAGATATAGGTGGATTGATACAGTAAAACGTGTCTTAGAAGATAGAAATATAAGATCTGATAATGTTGGATTCTTGACAAGTAACAGACTGATTTGGAGGAAAATTGTAGATACGAAAGAATGTGATGATGATGGTGAGCAGTTAGAATTGAAGGAAGTACAGGTCTGATGTTAAATCTGGTGTCAGACAAGGATGAACATTATCCCCTCTGTTATTTATTATTTATATGGATCACCTTATGCAGGAAAGAAGTATTAAACCTGATATCAAAAAATTGGAGATGTTAATCTACTCTTTACTTTATGCAGATGATGTTATACTATTAAATAAATCCAGTACAAGTCAGCAAGATTCCAGACTAAACTGAATAACTGTTGGAATAAATATGGTATGAAAGTCAGCAATAACAAGACAAAGACAATGAAAATAGGCAAAAGCACTGAAAATATCAACTGCATTGTGAATGGAGAGAAGAACCTATAGAACAAGCAAAACATTTTAGCTACTTAGAAACGATTTTTAGTGAAGATGGTTAAATTAAATAACATGGAAATAGACAACAGAATCAACAAAGCTGGAATGATAGGGAAGTCAACTGAATAAACTTATATGGAATAAGAGCGAAATTAGTCAAAACACTAAATTATCTCCACACAAGAAAGTGTTCAAACCAATTTTAACTAATGGATCTGAGAGCTGGGTTAGAAATAAAACACTTGATCAGACTAGAGACCACAGATATGAGAGTCCTAAGAAAGATTAGGGGTGTGAACAGATGGCATCAATGGCAATATATTAAAAACGAGGATACTAGGAAAGAACTTGACATTGTTAGCATCCAGGAATGTGTTAGCAGAGCTAATCTCATGCTCAGAAATTTAAAGATATCAATCAATTATAAAAATTTTCTTAATGACTGGTTACTTATAAATCCTGAAAGTAACGAATCTTATCCATTCTGCATGGTTATGGTTTCTTTACAAAAGACAATGATGTCACATGGTTTGTCAGATAGCAAACCAGAATTAAAAAACGATCTGTTGCATTCTGCTCCATGGGCAAATATTCAACAATACAATTAGTAGGTATCTAGGATAAACATGTGGCAATGAATAATGGAGAAAGAATTTCTCTGTTTAAGGCATGAATTTACTTTTAAATGGATCAAAACAAAGAAATATGAAAAAATATGGATGCACAATGTACATCTAAGAAAATGAAAAATATAATAAAAAAAATGTAAAACTAGAGGTTCAATGTTGTGTCCTTAAAATGTTACATCAGTCTATTTTATTGTACAGATGTGAGCCATGCAATTTGAAAAGAGATGATATCAAAAGAATTAATGTCTTCAGAAAGTGGCTTCACAGAACAAACAAACAAACAAAAAAACCTGTAATGAAACAACAACAAAATTTTAGAAATGACAGATTTAAAATAAATAAATAAAAAAGGATGGGGGGGGGATTTAACATGTAGGCAACATTCTTAAGAAATGATCAATAAGAAACTCTTGAAGTGACATTAGAAAGGAATATCAATGGAAAAAGAAGCACAAGAGGGCAAAGTATGATCTGAATACACAAAACAAATACAGTGGTATCTCGCTAATCCGAACTAATAAAAACCGTGCTCGTTCGGATTAGCAAATTTTTCCCCAAGAGACAACAATAACTAGTGTTTAAGACAAAAATAATCAAATTCTAATGGTACATCAAGGATAGAAACTGATAGAAAGAAAAAAAAAGCTACTGTACTGTAATGTAAAACAAAAAATAATACAGTACACAAGTTTATTTTAGTAAAAAACTTAATTTCTTGTACCTGTATTGTTGAGGATTCTGATTAAATAAAATTGCATAGTTCAGTAAGTAACTTAATTTGTGTAAAAATATCACTTTCTTGTACACAACACAAAAAAAGTTTCACAAAATAACACACAAAAAAAGGTTTTTATTTCTTTGTCACTGATTTTATTTTGTTTCTTTGAAGCTAAACCTTTTCGAATGCTTCTCCTCGGAGCTACGTTAGCAACAAAATTTTATGGAATGGCGTATCATTTGCTTAGCACATTCTATAAACATATTAAAACTGTCAGCTGCCTCTTCATGTTTTACTTTTTTCCCCCATAGTTCTTCATCGTTATCATTGTCTTCTAATTCATTAGAAGATGACAATGACGATGATTCTACATAATACATAATAAATATGTAGCATCATATTTATAATTTCAGCATCTGATTTGATTTCGATTTCACTTTCGGTTCTACCTGTAATCCATTCTGTAACATCTGTTTGTGAAATTTCATCATCTGGATTTATATTTTTAACCACAATACACACGTTTTGAATTTCCTCTTTTTGTGTATATTTGTGATTCATGCCAACAATACAGTACGTACTGTACAGTATAAAAAAGCAAACGTGAACACACAATACATCAAAATAGGCCTCCAGTATAACCGTACAATCAACAGTACGAAAAAAATACTGTACTGTAATAATAATAAAATAAATAATAATAGTTAAAATAATAATTATTAAATAAAAATAATAGTAGTACACAAAATAATAATACGTAATAAATAACACTTTTTTTCCTTTCAAACTGCAGTTCGGATTACTGGAGGGTTTGTACTAAAGAGGTTCGAATTAGCGAGATACCACTGTAGTTACATTACACCCTGCAAGGGACATAATTCTACCTGGTTTCAATGGAGAATATAGTTTGCCAAAATTCACGAAACAATGGCAACACTAATTCCACTGAAATAACTTGGGAATGTCTAGAATGGTTTGGTCTTCTATGTGTTTAGAACATCTGTTCATTGGAGTACAACACAAGTTAAGAAATTTCCTTTGTTGAGAGAAATGAATCCATATTAGCAATCATTAATAATGAACAATCCTTAATGTGGTGACAGATGTAATGTAAAAATGATATCACAGGATTCTTTCATTATTTTGTATATCTGGCAGCACCCTGAAGTCAAGACTCACCGTTCACTACAACTCTCTGATGTTGCAAATATTTGATATATATATCTATATATATATATAACACATAAAATATAAACATAAGTATAAAAGCAAAAAATTCTGAAAATATTAATGTTTTTTTAAATGTTACCTGCATTAACAAGACTTTCTATTATGTTGACTAACTCTTCTGTAACTTGACAGGTGAATACATTACTAAAAAATTCACTGCTCATTACTAAAATGTTTTTCAAAACTTGGGTAATTTCATCATACTGTGAATACTGAATGCATTTTTCATGCACCAACTCTTTTAACCAAACTTCTTTTATCTTCCAGTCACTTGCAGTACTGTTTGAATAAAATATTTTAACAGCTGAACAAAATAGCTTAATCCAATCTGAAGTTGTCTGAGGAGAAGGTAAGGAAGACAAAGGATGAGTAATAAGATCTGAAAAGCCAGTCTTTTCTCTGAAAGAAAATGAAAATATTCATGTTTATAAATTAAATAAAAAAAAGAATTATTGGTCATAACAAAAATGATAGCTTTCAAGACAATAAACTTAGAAGGCAAAAGAAATACAGTATGGTAAAAAAACAAGTACTGAATAACTACGATGATATTATGAAGTTCAGTACCTTTTTTTTGTGTGTGTGTGTGCATACCATATTTTGTTACAGGGAAAAGTTTTTTTATAGAGAAGTTTCTTTAAAATATTATTGTCGTTATAGAGCCTTAGCTGGAATTTTTCAGTAGTTTATTCTTGTAAGTTTGCTATAGCAATATTTGCCATTGTGGGATGAGTATATGTTATATCATTATATCTAACGATCAACAGCACAAAATTTTAATAACTTCCATGTAGTTATTAAAATTTTGTGCTGTTGCAATGGTAGCAGAGAGAGAGAGAGAGAGAGAGAGAATCAAATTAGAGTAATCATATTTTTTGTAGATAGGTTATGCTGGTCATTTATTGAGGAATGAGCAGTGCTTGTACAATAGCTAGAGAAATTAATCAACAGAAAGTTTTTAGCTATGCAATGAATATATAATGATTGAAGATATTCTCAGTGCAAAATAGAGAATGCTGAATTTAAATACTGGTGACAAATTGTGAATGACAATAATGTACTGCCAATGAATTAAAGAGTCAGGATGCTCAGGGAATTAGATGCAAATAATACTACTACTAATAATAATAAATAAATAAATAAATAAATAAAGGGAAATTACAGACATTAAGAATAAAACTGTAAAACACTGAACCATTACACACTGGCCTTTTCTTTTGCTACCTATCCAATCTTCTGCCTTCTAGTTAGTTAATTAAGCTATATTAGCAAATACATTTCAGATCCCATGTGTCAGTCTTATATCATTTAAGATTTGCTAATTTAGAGTACAGACTTGGAGTTCCTCTGCAGAAGAACACAAATTAATTTCTCACATTTTATTCTATTTCCTCATATTTCCAAATATGAGGAAACTGAAGATCCAACAATTGCTAAGGAGCTCATATCAACCCTGGATAAAAACAGAAAGGAAAGATGGATCTCAACCATCAATGAACTCGATTTCGACACATCTAGTCAGAGAAGCTGGTCACTTCTGAGAAAATTAGGTGGAGTAGAGGCGACAACACACAAAACAACAGAAATAACTCCTGATCAAATGGCTAACCATTTATTGAAAACCTCCAAGATTCATCCCAGCTCTACCAGGAAAATTGCTGTACAAGCTTCCACCAGACAAATCCTGAAGATGGAACCCGAGCTTCCTGAATTTGTACACCCTGTATCTTGGGAAGAGGTACAAATAGACTTAAAACTTACCAAGAATGGCAAAGCTGAAGGAGTGGATAGCATACTTCCTGAGTTCCTAAAACATCTTGGTCAACATGGCCAAACATGGCTGGCTGCCCTCTTATCAGAAATCATCATGAGTGGTAAACTACCAAAGCTGTGGTGGGAAGCCAAAATAATTGCTGTGCCCAAACCAGGGAAAGATCCAAATGATGTGAAAAACCTGTGACCTATCTCCTTGCTTTGCACCACCTTTAAGCTCTTTGAAAGAATTCTCCTTAAAAGAATTTCACCACTCATCGAAAGAGCACTCCCGACTGAACAAGCTGGCTTCAGGCCAGGAAGAAGTTGCTGTAACCAGGTCCTGGCCCTGACAAATTGAAGCACGCTTCCAGAAGAAACTTAAATCTGGAGCCACTTTCATTGACCTAACATCTGCTTATGACAGTCTGGATCAGGGGCCTCCTCCTAAACTAGGAAATATTATAAAGTGAAAAAAAAACTTTCCAACTTTTTGATTCTATTCTCTCCAACAGAAAGATCTGGGTCCATATTGGCAGAAAAAAGAGCAGGCCCAGATTCCTTCACAACAGTCTTCCTCAGGGCTCTGTGTTATCCCCTATATATTTTAATATCTCCGTGTATGATCTACCTCATACCAGATCAAGCAAGTTTATATATGCCGATGACCTAGCGATCTTACATCAATCCACCTCCTTTACCAACCTAGAATCAACCTTGAATAGAGACCTGAATACCCTGGAAGAGTACTTTAAGCAGTGGTACTTGAAGCCAAATCCAACGAAAACAGTGTTCCACCTGTACAATGCAGAGGCGAATCGACAACTCAACCTTTCTTTCTGTGGAAAAATGAAAGAACACAAGCCTCATCCAAAATACCTTGGGGTGAGCCTGGACAGAAGCCTAACCTATAAAAGGCACATCATCAACCTCTCGAATAAAATTAAAACCAGAAATAATATCATTTCAAGGCTTGCTGGAACAACCTGGGGTTGTGGTGCAGAAGTACTAAGGTCGTCTGCACTAGCCCTCACATTATCTGCAGCAAAATATTGTGCCCCTGTCTGGGAAAGAAGTACACACACTAACATTACAGACACCCAGCTAAACTCTACCATGCGCACAATTAGTGGGACAGCGAGAAGCACCCCTCTCTCTCCTGGCTGTCTGTTCTATCTAACATTGCTCCACCACACACATATGGAGAAGACAAGCCTCAATTAAGGAATTTAATAAAGCAGTGAGCAACCTACTCCTGCCCCTACATCAGACTCTCATAAACCCACCTAGTCTATGCCTCAAATCTAGAAAGCCTCTCTGGTCCATGGACGAAATCTCTTCAGCTCTGCTTCCATCAATATCTGACATATGGAGAGAATGCTGGTCCAACAATCTACCAACAAATGGCTTCCTGGTAGAAGATCCCTGTGCTCTGCAGCCTGGTTTTGATCTTCCTAGGAAGATTTGGTCATCAATAAACAGGATCAGAACTAGTCAGGGCAGATGTGGCTACCTTCTACATAAATGGGGGGGCTGTCAAATCACCCTTATTGTGATTGTTCTCCTATGGCTCAGACGATTATTCATATTGTGTACGACTGCCCAAGGTGCCAATTTCATGGTGGTGGCCTACAGGACATCCACAAAGTGAGAGATGGGGCCTTGAATTGGCTTTCTAGCCTGGACCTTGACCTGTAGATGGTGTGGCGGTGGTTATGGAGGAAACAGAAGATCACGGTCACGTCTCACCACGTCATGGTATCAACAGAACTCCACCTCATGTTAGAAGATGATGATGTAATGTGAAATGCCCCCCTCCCCACCCTAATGGACCAAGTTTTCTCACACAAGACACAATTGCTCTCTAATTAAACCTAGGTACAGCTACAATTATGTTGTGAAGTGTTGTGAGAGCATGCAGCCTTGTCAAACTTGTTACAGTAGGATGATAATTGTCCTTGCCTTGATTATGACAAGTTGCTTTTGCTTTATTAAAAAAAAAAACAAAAAAAACGGAAGACTTACTTTTATGTAATGAACTTTTATATGTTAAGATTTTCATCATTTGTTGCTGGAAATTGTGATTGTACTCTTCAATTATCAGTGTCATGTAGCCATAAGCAAAAATAAATAAATAAATTCTATTTAGCATTCATTCATAATTCTTTATTCTTCAATGTAAATATTTAGTCTATTATTTTTTTCATATTTTGCTTCATCGTACATTCCACAATGCTTAAGGGTGAAAGCTGTATAACAGAGAGGAGACCACCACATCGCCTTTAAAGAAATGCAGAGAACTGACCAGGACTTCTGACCTAATGTCCAATCCCCAGCTTCTCGTGGTGCACCCTGTTGGGTATCTACCTGGATACTGAACGAACGAGGATGGGCTGGCATTTGGGATTTAGCCGACCAAATTGTAATTCTTATTGGCTTAAACCAAATTATAAAATTATGGTGCAACACGACAAAATTTCATGCCAGCTGGGGCGTCGCCCGGTTAAACAAGGTCCCCGTTGTTTTCACCAGGGAACCAGGGTGAACAGTAAAGTCAGCTACTGGAACAAATCTGAAAAAACACCAAAACTAAACATCACCAGAGTTAAAGATCGGTACTATCAACATAAGAAGCCTGAATGGCAAAGAAATGGAGCTAGCTGAGGAATTACATAAGTATCAGATCAACATAATAGGGGTGCTGAAACAAAAAAGACCAAAACTGGTGAGATCTTTCTGAGCAATAAATACAAAATGTTATATTCAGGCAATGACAATCAAGGAAAAGAAGGAGTAGCCATAATATTCAACACAAAATACAAGGCTAATATTCTTGAATGGCAGTCAGTCTCAAGTAGAGTAATGTGGACAAATATGAGAATGGGGAACTGGACAATGAGACTTATTTGTGCCTATGGTCCCACAGAAGGTTCTACTAAGGTAGAAGTGGAGGAATTTTTTGAGGCTTTAGAGAAAGCAACTGACACAATGAAAAAGGAAAAGTTGGTCCTTGTTGGGGATCTAAATAGCAGAGTAGGAAATGATAGTCAGTCCTACAAAAATATATTGGGAAAATTTGGACAAAAGAGCAAAGCTAATAATAATGGCAAATATCTGTTGGATTTCTGCTCAGGACATGGACTGATTATTACTAACACCATGTTCCAACATAAAAATGTGCACAAATTCACATGGAGAGAAGAGGCAAGAAACAAGAAAAGTCTCATTGACTATGTTATTGTTGATAGTGATGTTATTTTCCTTGTGCAGGACATCAGAGTGTACTGAGGATTTGAAATTAGAAGTGATCACTATTTAGTCTTGAGCAGGATAAAATGAATTTCATATTGAAAAATATGACAGTAAGAAAGTCTTAAACCGAATAAAAGTTGAGCAGCTCTCAGATGTGAACTGTAGACTAAAATACACAAACATTATTCAAGAAAAAATAAAAGAGTTTGAGAACAAGAACCAAACCTTGGAGATTCAGTGGCAAACCACGAAGAAAACATTGATTGATTCAGCCAGAGAGGCATGTGGTGAGGTAGTTTGCAAGGAGAGAAAAATCAGAACTCCACGTTGGGCACAGGAAGTTAAAGAGGAAAAGAAGAAAGCATATCAAAAGTTCCTGGCAAATAATTCAGCTTGTGCTCTTAGAGAATACAGAGACAAATGTAAGAAAGCTACACACTGTGTAAAACTAGCTAAACAAAAGTCACGGGAGGACTTTGGCAAGAACATAGAAAATAAATATCAAGAAGGTGGCAAAATATTTTGGAGGTTGTTGAAGAAGCTTAGAAATGGAGGAAAGAGTGCTGTAAAAGAAGTTAGGGATGATAAAGGTGACATGAAAATGGGAGAAAAAGATATCCTTGAAGTATGGAGTAATTACTTCGAAAAATTGCTAAATGAAACAAGCAGTGATAGCACAGTGATAAAAAATACTCAACAGGCATACAGTCAGGAATACATATCCATACTTGAAGTAGAAAAAGCCATCAAAGGCTTGAAATGTATAAAGGCAGCAGGAGTAGATGATATTCGACCAGAAATGCTGAAGTATGGTGGTATGAAAGTCTTACAGTGGCTGCACTGCATAGTTCAGAACGCTTGGACAGAGGGACAAATTCCCGATGATTTAAGTAGAGCTCTAATAATAGCCACATATAAAAAAGGAAATAAAACTGAATGTGAGAATTACAGAGGTATTTCCCTACTGAGTGTTCCTGGCAAGATCTATGCAAGTATATTTGAGAAACAGTTGAGAAGAATTGTGGAAGAAAAGCTTGGTGAAGAACAAGCTGGATTCAGGCCAAATAGAGGCTGTCAGGATCAGATCTTCACTTTACCACAAATAGTTGAGAAAGCATGGGAATATAACAAAGATCTATTTTTTAGTTTTGTCGATCTGGAAATGGCATATGACAAGGTGCCAAGAGAGAAGCTATTCAATACACTACAGTTATACGGTGTCAATGGGGCATTATATCAAGTAATACTTAGTCTTTATTTGAGTTGTAAGTCAGCAGTTAGAATTGAAGGAAGTACAGGAAGATGGTTTAATGTTAAATCTGGCGTGAGACAAGGATGTACATTATCCCCTCTGTTATTCATTATCTATATGGATCACATTATGAAGGAAAGTGGTATTAAACATGATATCAAAATTGGAGATGTTAATGTCAGCTCTTTGCTTTATGCAGATGATGTTATACTTCTAAATAAATCTGCTGCAAGTTTACAAGACTCCCTTCACTAAATTGAATAACTGTTGTATAGATATGGTATGAAGGTCAGCATTAAAATGACAAAGACAATGAAAATAGGTAGAATTGTTCAAAATATCAACTGTATTGTGAATGGAGAACCTGGGAACAAGTGAAACATTTCAGCTACTTAGGCATGATTTTTACTGAAGATGGTAAATTAAATACGGAAATAGACAACAGAATCAACAAAGCTGGTATGGTAGGAAGTCAACTGAATAAATTCATATGGAATAAGAGAGAAATTAGTCGGAACACTAAATTAGTGTTCCGACTATACAAGACAGTGTTCAAACCAGTTTTAACTTATGGATCTGAGAGCTGTGTCAGAAGTAAAACACTTGACCAAAGACTAGAGACCACAGATATGAGAGTCCTGAGAAAAATTAGAGGTGTGAACAGATGGCATCAATGGCAATATCATATTAAAAATGAGGATATTAGGAAAGAACTTGACATTATCAGCATCCAGGAATGCGTTAGCAGAGCTAATCTCAGGTGGTATGGTCACTTAAACAGAATGGGCGAGGAAAGGTTAGCAAAACAAGTGTTCTCTCCCAGGTTGGCAGGAAAACCAAGATATAGGTGGATTGATACGGTACAAAGTGCCTTAGACGATAGAAATATAAGATCTGATAATGTTGGAGTCTTGACAAGTAACAGACTGATTTGGAGGAAATTTGTAGATAGGAAGTTAGTAATGATGTGAATTTTTCATGTAGTACTATCATCATGTACACCCCTTGAGGGTACGTGTCAGGAATTTGATGATGATGATGAATGAAAATCAGTCTGCCAGTTAAATAACTGAAGGGTCACTAAACAAAAGGAAGAATTGCATGTTGCTATACTAGAAGTCAGGTGACATTCCATTTGAGGAGGGTCCGATGACTGAAGGTTTGGTTATTTGAAGTTTGATAACTGAGCGATTACTGTACTGTCAAGCAAAAAAAAAAAAAAAAAAAAAAAAACGTTTGGCTCAAAATACATACACATATCTCAGTAGTAGTACAGTATTTCAACTGCAGTGCCTTCTCTGAAATTGAAAATAATGTTTTTCTGTTAGCAATTGACAATAACTGCTAAGTGAAACATTCTGGAGCTAGTTCTCTGCTCTCTGTATTCGTTGAAAGCAAGGAAAGTTTACCACCAACACTTTCAATTCTTGCACTTGGTTAATTAATCATGAAACAGGAACAGACATATTCAAGACAGTATGTACATGGCATTCTGATGCACATGGGCTGAATAAAAGCTTACTTTTATTCAAAGACAAAATGTACTCTATAATAAAAAATTGTGAGCAGGGCTCCAGAAATACAACTTAAATCTACAATCCAAGAAAAAAGTTTAATCACCCAAGGTATCAGCCTACTTTAAATAAATATTGTTACAGGTGATGTAAAAAAAACAACTAAACCTTATGTTGACAAAACAAAGTAATACATTCCTTAAGTCTCACTATACATTCCATGTAATTATACAGAAACAGACCTTCCTTTAAAGTGGCTTTAAAATGTATGTCAAAATACAGCTCATCACAACTCAGTTGTGTTGTTCCAAAATTGAGGAATCTCATCATCATCATCAAATTCCTGACATGTACCCTCAAGGGATGTACAGGATCTTGCACTTGGTTAATTAATCATGAATCATGAACAAAGATATTCAAGACAGTATGCACATGCTGGATAAATTGCTTTAAAGTATGGTGAAACTAAATTATTATAGCACAATTTCTAAAAGGAATGGGAGATTTTGTTTTTGACACATGAACTGAAAGTATCCACAGGTTCCAATTTATCATCACAACTCAGTTGTGATGAGATGTATCATTGTTTCAACTAACTAAGCAACCAACTAACAATTAACTTGTTTCAACACTGGAATACCATGAATTGGCATAATAATAATAACTATAAAAATTGAGGAATACTCACATTAAAAGTTATTTATCGTAAAATTTAAAGATTGTCACAGACATCTTTCTAAATTTTAATTTTAAGAAAGCTCAAGTTATTCCTACCTGTTGTAAAAAATAAATAAATAAATAAATAAATAGGTATCCTAAAGCCCATTGGATTTACTTCAGGCTAGTAGGTCACTTTTTAAATTATCAACTTTATGAAGCTAAAAAATATTTAGTCCTCATAAATAGGAAAATCACTTCCATCAAGATTACTATCAAATCTGTATTAGTGACTAAATTTTTTAGAATTATTCTTCATATTTCAACTTCTTACTAACATGTTTTTAATTCTACTCATGATAATTTACAGTGCATGTTGGATTCACTTCTAAACCACTTTAGAGCCAGTATTCATAATGTTGTCTATGACTCAGATAAACTTGCTTTCAATATATCATGCTCAAACACAGGATGGAATTATTGCTTTATCAAAAGGACATGATTTTGCCATTTCTCCCAAAGGGTATCTCTATAAGAGATACCCTTTGGGAGAAATGATCAAAGGGTAACCTTTGATCATTATCTCTTAAAAAGGCTAACAAGATTTGGTTCGAATGTGCAAAAATTCTTTTTTGTGTTAAGCCTCCTCATTCTAATCTTAATATATATGAGGCTTGTCTGAGAAGTTCTCGGCCTCAACCATAGATGGCAAGGCTATCGGCAAGATTTCTTTTTCTAAGTTGGTACATCTGTCATAAGCATCCATGTGAAATTGCAAGTCATTCTATCAAGTAGTTTGTTTCATACAGCTGTCTGTATCCATTGAAATGGATAAAATTGAGTATCATGCGGTTATAAAATTCTTTGTAAAAGAAGGTTTAACACCAAAAGAAATTCATTCAAAGTTCATAAGAGTTTATGGGCACTCTTCCCCTTCATTTTCGACAATTAAGAAATGGGCTGCCGAGTTTAAACATGGTCGTACCAGCCTTGAAGATGATCCACGTAAAGATGTCCAAAAAGTGTAACAACATCAGAAATCATTGATCAAGTGCACAATATGGTATTGCACTGTGCTGAAATTGCTAAGACTATAGGTATTTCAAGATACCAAGCAATTTTATAAGCTAGGGTTTAATCCTTTTTTTTTCCTAAGTAAGCAAACAGACAAGTAAGTCAAGCTTGCACCTGAACATAGTTCAAGTCTGATGCAACTCGTGGTAAAGGTGGAGTAAGATCCAATCACTTTCCTTAGTATTTCTCCCTCATGTAAAGCACATCCCCTTACAGAGATATCAGATGCTATGCATTAAAGGCAACGGTCACTACCAAAACTGGTTTTGACCTTTATTGAGGTCTCGTCAGTGGGAGCAACACCTAAAAATGTCAAGGTAGAAGTAATGCAGTGCTTATAAATTTTACCGAAACAAGATGCCACAAGGTGCTTTGACCTTATTAAATAAAAATCTCAGGATGACAGGAAGATGAAGAAAGTTTTTTAACTTGGGTATACTATGTTAAAGATTCCAAGCAATTTTAAAAGCTAGGTTTTAATTCTTTTTTTCCTAAGTAAGCAAACAGACAAGTAAGTCATGTTTGCGCCTGAATTCCTTACAGTGCTACTTGTTTAGGTAAAATTTATAAGCTCTGCATTACTTCATCCTTGGCATTTTTTGGTCTGGCTCCCACTGACGAAACCTCAATAAAGGTCGAAACCGGTCTGGGTAGTGGGCCGTTGCCTTTAATGCATAGCATCTTACATCTCCGTAAGTGGATGTGCTTTGCATTAGGGGGAAATACTAAGGAAAGTGATCGGATCTTACTCCACCTTTACCACGAGTTGCCTCAAACTTGAACTACGTTCAGGGGAAAACTTGACTTACTTGTTTGCTTACTTGGGAAAAAAAAAGGATTAAAACTAGCTTATAAAAAAAGAATTAAAACCTAGCTTATAGCTTGGTATCTTTAACATAGTATACCCAAGTTAGAAAACTTTCTTCATCTTACTCTCATCCTGAGATTTTTATTTAATAAGGTCAAAGCACCTTGTAGCAACTTGTTTAGGTAAAATTTATAAGCTCTGCATTACTTCATCCTTGGCATTTTTTTGGTCTGGCTCCCACTGACAAGACCTCAATAAAGGTCGAAACTGGTCTGGGTAGTGGCTGTTACCTTTAATGCATACCATCTTACATCTCCGTAAGGGGATGTGCTTTGTATTAGGGGGAAATACTAAGGAAAGTGATCAGTTCTTACTCCACCTTTACCACAAATTGCCTCAGACTTGGACTACGTTCAGGCATAAACTTGACTTACTTGTGTTTGCTTACTTGGGAAAAAAAGGATTAAAACCTAGCTTATAAAAATGCTTGGTATCTTTAACATAGTATACCCAAGTTAAAAAACTTTCTTCATCTTATAGGTATTTCAAAAGAATGTGTAGGATATATTTTGCATGACGTATTGCAAATGAAAAAGCTTTGCTGAATTTGGGCATCTATTTATTACTATGGATGAGACTTGGATTCACCATTACACACCAGAATCCAAACAACAGTCAAAACAGTAGACAGAAGCCAGTTGTTCAGCGCCAAAGAAGACAAAGTCGGTTCCATCAGCAGGGAAGGTCATGGCATCAATGTTTTAGGATGCAAGGAATTTTGTTTATTAATTATCTTGAAAAGGGCAAAACAATAACTGGGGAATATTATTCCGATCTTTTTACCAGATTAGACAAAAAAATTCGTGAGAAAAGACCTGGTTTGCAGAAGAAAAAAATCATCTTTCATCAGGACAATGCATCTGCCCACACAGGTGTTTTGGAAATGGGAAAATTAAGGGATCTGCACTATGAATTGTTGAAACAAACACTCTATTCCCCAGATTTGGCTCCCTCTCCCTCTTACTTCTATTTCTTCCCAAAACTAAAACTCTTCCTCGCTGGTCAGCATTTTTCTTCAAATCAAGAGGTGATTGCAGCTGTAGAAGGCTATTTTGCAGATCTTACTGAGAACCACTACAGGGATGGGATAATGGCACTGGAATAAATATATTAGTCTTAACACGTTCGCTGCCACGCTACTTCGGCATAGTCTGTTCCCCTACGCCGAGCAATTTTGCTTCTTCAAGGTCAGTACGGTAATCTCGTTCCCGGCGGTAAGCGTCATACGAGTATACTCGTAGCTGGCTTGTGTAGCTGGTTTACCAACTACGAGTATACTCGTAGTTGGCAGAGAACGTGTTAAGAAAGATTATGTTGAAAACTAAAAGTAATTTTGAAATTATAAATTCGTTTTTTCATTGTTAGGCTGAGAACTTTTCAGACCACCCTCGTATATCTATATATATTTTTTAAGTTAGGAAATTATTGACCATTGAAAATTCTACAAACAATAACAGACAATTTTATTGTCTGTTATTGTTTGTTTGCCATTCTATAATCCTGTATCGAAAATGCCTATAACATTTAGGAAATTCTAAAATAAATGAATTTTAACATGAGTTTTTATTACTTTATAACTGCCATACAGCAATACTTCAAACTCTGCAGTAAATTAAAGACTAATTAAAGTGTTTATGGGGAGATGGGGGTCATAATAAACAAGTTAAAGTTCAGTGTGAGATAATCTTCTTGGGTATTGATATGTTCAGAATAGAGGGGAAGGGAATTCTTTTTTCTCTAAATTTTCTATAGTGAAGTAATTAATACGAAATGCTTCTTAAATACAGTTCACTATTCTAAATATATTGTAAATTAATGCTCTTCCTGTATTGCACTTTTGAGCATTATCAATAATACAGGGTTATTCAGAAGTCCATGAAACATTTTAAACATTCATCACTAATCAATTACACAACAGATAGTGATAAGTTTTATGCCAAAAGAATGACAAACTCTTCAAGTTTGTTTGAGGAAACTGCTAACCATGAGCAAACCATGGCAACAAGCATTGTTGCCATGGTTTGCTGCTAGGAGCAACAGTAGCAAAGATGGCACTGAGTAAGCATGAGAAGTCATTTTGTGTGTGTTAGCATATGCAAGAACTATGTCTGTTGTGACAGTGTAGTGATGATTTCAAGTAGAATTCTAGAAGGAACCACCTGTGCACAACAGTAACAAGAAGTGGTATGAGAAATTCCAGGATGAAAGCTGCCTGTGCACCGCTCCTTGGCTGGGACATCCAGCGCAAAATGAAGAAACTGTGAATCGTGTTTGAGAAGCCTATGCATACAGCCCGTGGAAGTCCACTACACGTGCAAGTTTAGAAGTCAATGCATTGCAACAACAGTGTAGCGAATTCTCCACTGAAGTTTAAACCCTTCAAGCTTCAGCTGCAGCAGGCTGTCAGCATTTATGACAAAGAAATGCATCTTAATTTCTGCAAGGACTTACAGGAGAGGTTTGAAGTTAGCAATTTCATGACGTCACTGATCTTTAGAGGTGAAGCAACTTTTCATTCTATAATCCTGTAGCAAAAATGCATATGACATTTAGAAAATTCTTCAATTAATGAATTTTTATAGTTATTATTATTACTTTACAACTGCCATACAGCAGTACTTCAAACTGTGCAGTAAAGTGAATTGGTACAATGTGTGAGACTCGCCAAAGGTGAATGTCTTCTGTGCAATTTTGAAGGTTAAGTTGTACAGGTCATTTTTCTTTGCAGGGCCCATCATCACAAGGATGATGTACATGGACATGTTGGAGAACTGGCTGATGCACAGCTTAATGAAGACAGTAATGATTATATCTATCAACAAGACAGTAATGATTATATCTGTCTGGCTCATCACCACACTGAAATGCAAAAGGTACCTCAACAAAAACTTGAATTTCAATAGTTATAAATGGAGGTATCCTCCTGCAGTTAATATCATGTTGGATAGGATGCACAAGTCAAGATGATGACTCATTAATGCTGTGCCCACCCCTGTCACCGGATTTAATCCCATGTGACATTTTGTGGGGGATTTGTGAAGGAAACTGCTGTTGTGCCCCCACTCCCAGCTAATCTCATGGAACTTCACAACCATATCACAGTGGTTGTGACACTGATTGACCATGACATGCTCACACATGTGGGACGAAATGAATTATTGGCTTGATGTCTGCCACATCAGCAAAGGTGGACACATTGAATTTGTGAAGTATCTAAAAAAAAAATTGGACAGTTTAACTTTATTTCAGTGTAATAAAATATAGTATCTATTGTGTAATTTATTAGTGGTGAATGTTTAAAATGTTTTATGGATTTCTGAATAACCTTGTATTATATTATACACGGTTATTCAGAATAGCCCTGTATAATATAATACAGGGTTATTCATAATTCAGAATATATTCTGAATAACAAAACAAGAAATAGAACTTACCCAGAAATAGATGCTAATAAGAAATTATTCAAAAGAGACATCCATAACATGGCTTGATTTTTAACTCTGGCAACACCACTGCTAAGCTGATAATCAATTGAAGATGGTAAGAGAGGCTGAATGTGACTAGCCAATTTAATTTCATTGGTTTCTTCATGATCCATATGTGCAATTGTCTCAGTGACAAGCTCTTCCATTCTCTGTAGAATACATAAATAATATAATATAAAAATAATATAATGTATAATATTATATGCATGTTGCTATCTGAATTAGTGTGAGACTGACAGATCAAAATGTGTATGCACTTCTTGTGAAGGAAACTGAAATTGTGCATGAAGGTAGTATTCATTGGGAAGTCATCCTAAGTAATATTCCTGCATACATAATAATTATTTTTAAAACTTTATTTTCTTTGAATTTCAGTAGTTATAAATGGAGTTATCCTCCTACAGTTAATATCATATACTGTCACATGCAATTAGATTTCAAGTGGTATTGTAATTATCTCTTTAAATTCATATACACTGACAATGGCTATAAAAATTAGCCAAAAATTCTATATGTATTAAATGAAAATTTTTCTTAGGCAGGTGTTATTATTCCATAACTAATCTTATCCTTATGTCTCTATTTTTCATATTAATTTTAACAAATGTTCAGAGAAAGGAACTACTACCAAATACAAATAATACCATAAATGACAGATGTAGGGAAACTAATAAGTGCATAACATAAGAAAGGTTATTGGTGATTAGCAAAGAAATCTTCTGAAAATAATGGCATTTTCGGAATCTATTATGACATGCAGCCACTGAGTTATGGCAAATAATACCAGCAACTCAACATTCACTGTTCATGTGTCAGTTGAAATACAGTAAATCTCTTGCAACTTTGTATTTGCTTATTATTTTGCATCTTACAGAAGTTCTTTACTCTAAAGAACTCAGTTTGATTCTTCTAATGATGAGAGGAATCTTTATATGGACGTTTTCAACTGAAGGTCAGTTCAGCTGATTTCATACGGAGGTATCGCCCCCCCCCCCCCCCGGAAACTCTGTTTTTCATCCTACATACAGGCAAATCAGCTATGAGAACACACACACACAATTTACAGACAAAAAATACTGTTATTGGAGAATGGTAGTTGCATGTAGCAGGAAAATTAAGTAATAGGGGAGAAAGTGAGATGTGTGTAGTTGAGCACCCTCCCAAGATGAGTCCTTAGTGTCATGTAATAATAATAATAATAAATGATGGCCTAAAAGTGTATAAAACTTTAAAGAAACCAAGAGCAACATTAAAGCTTAATGATAAACTTAAAGCAATTAAAAATACGAACAGGACAGATTGCCAACATTGTATATCAAACATTCAAAGAAAAACTTTTAGAATACAGACAATTCCCAACTTATGTAAGAATTACCATCCACACTCTTCACATAACTTGAATTTTATGTAAGTCGAATTTAATCCCTTCATCTATTAATCGCATGCTATTGATTATGTGTATGTGGTAGCATTAATATGTTTTAAGGATTATTTCTGTTAGTCACAGAATTCACACACAAATTGGAATTGAATATGTAATTATTAATAAAAGGTAATATAATCCCACATAAATAGTACAAGAAAACAGAACAATGTTTTTAAAAAGCTTAATTTGATATTTTTTATGAAATTATTAAGAGATAGGTAAATGAATATGGTTTGTTTCTTCTCTTCATAGCTTTTGGACTTTTAAGAAATATGAGGCATAAGGATCCATGCAAATACTAATCTTTCAAAAGTTTATCTCTCACTCCAAAATTTTGTATAACCTGTTATCTAAAGGAAATTTCATAGTGAAAACAAATGAAGAAATCTGTAGGTAATAATTTAAAAGTTGAAGGAAGATAACTGGAAAGGAGATTGCCACATAGCTTGTATATAAGAAATATAGAAAGCCTGATCAATGTTCAATCCTCATCTCCCAGTGATGCAATTCCATTAGTATCTTTCAGATATGAACAAAAAAGACCAGGAGGGAAGTTGGTAAGGCAGTTAGGAGCACTTTCAGAGACAAAAATTTTAAATAAAACCTGATCAGATCAAAGCAACAAATAATATAGTAATCTAGGAAACTAGTGAGATCTTAACTATACTGATATCTGACATCTGACAAAACCTTCAATAGTGTGGATGTGTGATTACTTTATGATTATACATGATCTGCTAGCCCATCATTGGTGAGAAGAATACTCTTAGATATACTGAAAATCAACATTTATATGTTATGCTCAAATTTTACTAAAAGCAGAGTAAAGATTTTTCTATGAAAATTTAATATATATTACCTGTCTGGAAGTTGAGTTTAGCATACTGAAGTAAACCATGTGACAACTCTCCCACAAAGCGGCATCTGGCTCTAATCCATGATGCATATGCTGCACACATAAAGATGCTGCTTTAAGAAGGTGAAGGAGAGTAGGTTTCTCTGTTCCTGAAAAAAGAATTTTAACAATTACTAAAATCTGAAAGGAAGAAGAAGAAGAATGGAATATATATATATAGATATATGTTAATCAAACAAAAATGCTATCAGTTTGACAAAATTAGTATTTTCATACTGAAAGAAAGCAAGCAACATTTAAGTTATTAAATTTACAAATAAACAGTAATTTAAAACACAAAATACTGTTGTAGACAGTTTTTTTGCTTGATTAAAAACGTAAATTATAGTACATGATATTATATTCTTGTTTTAATCCTTTAGCCGAGCATAAGCAAACTATGTTTATATATGAAATATCTTCATGACTAGACCACTTTTATATGCAGATGAAATCATATTTCCCTAGTACTCATTATGCATATTGATTACCTTAGTATCCTATAAAGTACTACTAGTATTCAACACTAGTATTTTCACAGACACTCACAAACATCTATGCCCACGATGGGATTTGAACCCGCAGCCTTTTGGATGGAGATCAGATACGCTTACCACTTGGCCAACCAGGCTGGCATTATATAATAGGCTAAAAATGAATACTTGAAAAAATGTGGCACTGTTGTTATGTTGTTGTTTTTTTATGAAAGCATATCATTAAATACAAAAACATTCCTCGTTTAAACAAATTTTTTACAAAAATAAAAAAATAATAAATAAATAAAAAACATGAGTATCACATAAATAGTGTTGTTATTTTTGCAAGAATGGTAAATACTGACAAAAAGGCTTGTGCCCCATAATTAGGTTGTCAAGTCAGTTTCTATATAATGCAAAAATGCAATATATATATATATATATATATATATTAATATTAAAAAAAATTAGTTTGAATGACTATATACCGAGAATGAAAAAGAAAAAGAAAAGGTTTAATGTTAAGATACTACTAGTTTCATTGAATAAATCAACTTCTTCAGGTATCTTTCAGATATGAACAAAAAAAGACCAGGAGAAAGGTTGATAAGGCAGTTATGCAAAGAATTATATAAAATAACACAGACATGATAAAATTACATGAACAGATCTAGTATAAAAAACAAGAGTACATTTTAAAAACAGGAATGCGTGCTGGAGTTCCAATTGAAGTTGACTACGTGCGTGAGCTGTCACAAGTGCACCAATACTGGATAGTGGGTGTGCATCAGAAAGATTATAGCTAAGGCTGTTGTTAATATGGGATGAATCGAGCGATATTTCTCTAGATTCGATAATCTTTCTTTCGAGTTCATCATAACACATGGATATTAGAAGTTTGCGGCCAGTCTACGAGGTGTTAGCGGCCTTCATCCGAGTTGATAGAGAAGAGAATGTGGCTAGAGAGAGCGCTGACCCTGGTCCTATTGTAGGATATGTCTCTTTGGTGTTCTCCCATACGTAAAAGGATGGATTTGGCTGTCTGGCTGTAATATGGTTTGCCACATTCACACAAAATCTTGTAGACTCCTGGATACTGAATAGGAAGATGTTTCACTTTAGGTCTACTTAGTATGGAGCGAAGTTTTGGAAATGTAGTGAAGCAAGTTCTAATGTTGAATTTCTTAAGAATTTTTGCCAGATTTGGGGGGGGGGGATAACTCCAGCATGCATTCATGTTTTTAAAATGTACTATTGTGTTTTATACTAGATCTGTGCAATTTTATCATGTCACTGTTATTTTATATAATTCTTTGCCTGTGATACCCGAAGAAGTTGATTTATTCAACGAAACTAGTAGTATCTTAACATTAAACCTTTTCTTTTTCATTCTCAGTATATAGTCGTCAAACTAATTTTTTATAACATTATCTACCGAGTAAATATGAACGATAATATCAATTTTCCTGATGACGAGGAATTAAATTTGCTCATCAAAGAATATCAGGAAAATCTCAGGACCATTGGATTATTCATTAACAGACTAGTCTTTCTTAAAAGATGTAAGTGCCATTCTATCATCTCCCGTTTTATTAATTTTAAGGAATCCATTAAAATTGCTAGAGCTCAAAGAATTTACCACAGAGCTAAATTGGAGCTTTTATCCGAACGCATTTTTGATACTAAACGTAGTGTTAGATCTGAAACAGGCAACCTCATTCTACATGACGTCACCATTCCAGAGTCAAACAGAAAATAACCATAAATCGAGCATACTTATCATTTAGCACAGTGTAACTATGTTTTGAAGGAAATAACATCTTAGAACTGTTTAAAATGAAGTTAATGTATTTATATATCAAATGAGTCAACAAAAGGGGACAATTGTAAGAGAAATTATCAGTAATATTCTACACATAAAAGAATGCAAATTATTCGGCAAGATGGGGCAAAGGTCGCTCTAACGCTACAGGAGCAGCGTAAGCGCCTGTGAGTGTTACATCTGAGAAAATTTCACGATACATACATTCCCGGAATTAGAAAGCCCCGTATGAGGATCGGTGAGGTCACCCAGTCGGGGACCAATCGGAAGGACAATAGGATGGCGCTCTTGGGGAGCTGAACCGCAACACTGAATTGAAACCCCCCCCCCCCATTTTGTTTGTTCCTGTATTCTCACCATGTGATTCAAGTGTTCATCGTGGTTCAGTTCTTATTTTTAAGAGCTGCCCTTCGAGAAGTTCCAGCATGGCACCACCACAGAGCACGGCAAGATCGAACGTAGGCCGTCAATGAGAAAAAGCGTTGCCGCAAATCCATAGCAAAGAAACAGCGCCCGATTCAGGAAGAAAGGCAGTAGAATTAAGATAGCCAGAATTCCGAAAGAAAGAAAGAAGGAGAAAACCCCGAGAGAAACCAAAATAGTGAAGATAAGTACTTTTATATGTTCTAGCTCCTTTTAGAGAAAATTGACTAGCAGTACGGAAAAGAGTGTATTTCAAATTTGTGATAAAGGGAAGTGTGAAAAATTGAAATTTATGTGAATAACTCTATACCTCTGGACTGAATTTTAAGAACTATTAGTTTATTAGATATTTTGTCGTGACCCACTCAGGGGAAACCAATAATGTGCTAAATGCCTAGCAGGCCTAATGAGTTGTAAACTAAAATGTCAAATAAGTTGAGAAAATTGAATTGTCAAGATTTAGAATCCATGTTTGCTTTAAGAATGAGAGAGTAAGAGGAAAGTAAGAGTTTAACTTAGTATTAATATCTGTTTTGTTCCTGTATTATATTTAATAATGAATCCATTAAAATTGTTTGATACCTTTCATGCTTGTATTTCTGACCATGTTGACTGACCCTTCATAAAATTACGAACCTGTGATCATATATGTGTGCGGGGATATCCCAATCAAGAAAGGAAAAGGGGCATGACTGAAAATAATCTAAAAAACCTAAGGCTTCTGAATTTTAGTAAATGATATTAGTAGCACCTGATACCCTATAACTATCCTTAGGCTGAGTTTAACTCTACCCTAAAGGCCCAGGCTGGCGTAGTTAATAAATTTGCCTGAGTGATTGAGGACAGCTTATAGTGATTAGGGAACAGGTATTTCCGAGGGCCCCAAAATTGAGAAATTTGCTAGATAAGCGATAAGATCATACATTCAAGTAAGATAGACAACTTAGGGATACGTGAAGTTAAAGATAGCAAATAGAAGCCAAAGTATATATAAGAAAGTAAATCACATAAAGAATAATATAAAAGGATAAAGATAAAAGATACAACAATGACACGGAGTAAAAACATAACAGTAGTCTAGCTGCTTATTTCTCTAAGAAGACCTCTCTTGAAATCCGTTTATCTAATTCTCTAGACACTTCATCTTGGAACAATTTAAAAGAAATTAGCGCTTTAGAAAAAGCTTCTAAAGCCCAGAATACAAATAAAATTAATCTCATCAGAAAATTCGATTCTTTAAAATGTATGCAGGATCGTCCCACATCCCATCATAATTCTACCTTTTTAAAAAAAGTTGTAATAAATAATTCTTCCTATCCACTTTCATCAGCAGAAGAAAGTGTACTTGCTAAAGGTCTGAATTTTGTTATCGCTCCTACTTCCATACCTAAAGAACTATTCTTAACCAAGATAGAAAAAGCAGCATCCTTTTTTACCAAAGCAAGAAGCAAACCGTATGGAAGCTATATTCACCATAAATCATGCAAGACCGCCGTCTGACAACATTTCTCATTCTGAAAGATCAGTTATAAAAAACTTAAGAAATAATAATGACGTCATTCTCCCTGAAGACAAAGGGAATGCTACTGTCATCATAAACAAATCTGATTACCATAACAAAATTTTGGAACTACTAAACACTGATACTTACTCTGAACTAAATAGTGACCCTACAAAAGAACTGCACAATAGGACCAACAATTTACTGTGAACCACCTCAGAGTTACCAAGAAACATCCGTCTTTCCCTCAGGTCGATTCATCCACTAATCCCACGATTGTATGGACTCCCAAAGATCCATAAATTAAACTCTCCACTCAGGCCAATCGTTGAAGGCATAAACTCCCCCACTCACAACCTATTTAAATACCTCGCATCCTTTTTAAAAAACCTATCTGGAACTTCCTTTTCTCATATAAAAAATTCAGCTGATTTTGTGTCCAAAATCAAAGACATCAAACTCAACAAATCAGATTTAATGGTAAGTTTCGATATAGTTTCTCTCTTCACAAATGTACCTACTCAAGAAGTCCACCGTCTTCTCCAGAACAAACTATCCAAGAAATTCTTTTCCTTACTTTCTCACTGTGTAAATTCAGGATACTTCAAATATGAAAACAAGATTTACAAACAGAACTCAGGATTCGCTATGGGCAGTCTGCCCCTCATTGATTCTTGCTGACATATTTCTTAAGGATTTTGAAGAAAAAGCAATTAATTCCTTGACTCTTAAACCCAAAATATGGTATTGTTATATAGACGATGTATTCTTCATCTGGGAAGACAGTGTCAACAACCTTAATTTTTTTTTCTAGACCACCTCAACAAGTTTCATGAAAAAATCAATTTGCCTACGAACTGGAGTCCAATGACTGTCTCCCCTTTCTGGACTTGAAACTTACAAGATGCACTGAAAATATCAAAATCTCCATTTTTAGGAAACCCACACACACACAGACAGATACCTTCATGCTTCTTCCCATCACTACCCTCTGCAAAAAGTTGGTAGTATTTCAACCCTGGCACATCGAGCCAGATCTTTACTAACAGATGAAACAGAAATTGAAAATGAACTCCATTTACTAACTTTTGTCAACAATAGTTTCTCTCTTAAAAAGATTGATAAATTTTTCTCTTTCCATCGCTCAACTGCTACTGAAGATTCTTCTTCCCCAAGAGCTTTTATGTCGTTGCCATAACTCAGCTCACTCTCCCCAAAACTGGCAAAAATTCTTAAGAAATTCAACATTAGAACTTGCTTCACTACGTTTCCAAAACTTCGCTCCATACTAAGTAGATCTAAAGTGAAACATCTTCCTATTCAGTATCCAGGAGTCTACAAGATTTTGTGTGAATGTGGCAAACCATATTATGGCCAGACAGCTAAATCCATCCTTTTACGTATGGAAGAACACCAAAGAGACATATCCTACAATAGGACCAGGGCCAGTGCTCTCTCTAGCCACATTCTCTTCTCTATCAACTAATATGAAGGCGGTAGACTGATGCAAACTTCTAATATCCACGTGTGTTATGATGAACTCGAAAGAAAGCTTATCAAATCTAGAGAAATATCGCTCAATTCATCCCATATTAACAACAGCCTTAGCTACAATCTTTCTGACGCACACATTGCCACTGTCCAGTATTGGTGCACTCTTGACAGCTCACGCACATAGTCAACTTCAATTGGAACTCCAGCACGCATTCCTGTTTTTAAAATGTACTATTGTTTTTTTATACTAGATCTGTTGATGTAATTTTATCATGTCTGTGTTATTTTATATAATTCTTTGCTTGTGATACCTGAAGAAGTTGATTTATTCAACGAAACTAGTAGTATCTTAACATTAAACCTTTTCTTTTTCATGCTAGGTATATAGTCATTCAAACTAATATTTTATAACATTATCTACTGAGTAAATATGAACGATAATATATATTAATATATATATATATTTTTTTTTTTTGCCAACTTCAGAATTATAATAATGTCATGCAACAACAATAAAAAATTATTGCTAAACCAACTTACCTAAATATTCTTCACTAAGACTTTTGTAAATTGCAAAGAGACTATTTCCCATCCATGTATTAGTCAGACCAGTGTTATGTAAAAGTGCAGTTACATCCCACTTATTTGGTCCTCCTCCATCTTGCTATAAGAGAATATTTAGATATGGATTGTAATTAGAATAATAACAAAAAATTCACAAATATATATATATATATATATATATTTTTTAAGAATCACATTAAAATATATAATCTGAAATAAACAGTGGTATTCAATTTTTAGCTGTATACAAGAGAGTGTTCAAACCAATTTTAACTTATGGATTTGAGAGCTGGGTCAGAAGTAAAACACTTGACCAAAGACTAGAGACTGCAGATATGAGAGTCCTGAGAAAGATTAGGGGCACGAACAGATGGCATCAATGACAATATTATATTAAAAACGAGGATAATTGGAAAGAATTTGACATTGTCAGCATTCAGGAAGACATTAGTAGAGCTAATCTCAGGTGGTATGATCACTTAAACAGAATGGGAGAGGAAAGATTAGCAAAACAAGTGTGCTCTGTTGGCAGGAAAAAGATTCAGAGGAAGACCAAGATATAGGTAAATTGATATGGTAAAAAGTGCCTTAGAAGATAGAAATATAAGATCTGATAATGTTGGAATTTTGACAGGTAACAGACTAATTTGGAGGAAAATTGTAGATAGGAAGTTAGTACTATCATATCCTGTACACCCCTTTGAGGGTAGATGGCAAGAATTTTATGATATTGATGATTGAATTTTTAGTCTGAAAAAAATTTTAAATTTTCTTGAATAAATTAAGGAATGTCAGATACAGAATGGACAGCAACTGTTGTATGACTAATCATGTATGACAAAAAAATTATCTTTAATGATTTTTTTTTTTTTTTTTTTTTGGAAGTACTAGAAAGCAGTCCTGATTGAATTCGTTCTTTATATTTTCTACAACTGTCACAGTGTCACTTGTTACCGAAGTCAACAATTTTAATAGAAATTATAACTCAAAATAAGTTGCAAACATGCCATACATTAGTATCATAGATGCTAGATTAGATCTCTGAGAAACCCAGCACTCAAGACCAAACATGAAACATTTTCAAGTCACTTAAGACTCAATAAACAGGGTAGAAATCTCAACATGTAACTAATCTGCTACATAAAGTTATTCATAAACATTCATGTCACAATGGGATTCCAATCCACAGCATGTTGATCATTAGCACAGGTTACACAAATTTCATGAAGTATAAGACCCTAGTTTCTATTTAAGATGCAGTGTGAATGAATTAGAACATTCCTTAAATATTCTAGCAAAAATGTTGTCATTTAAATAAGGCATGAAAGCAGATAGGCAATCTATATCATTATTGTTTTTGTGAAAGTATATGAAATTATTTACGAAAATATATCATTAAATTCAAAATTACTCCTTATTTAAATACAAAAATATAAATAAAAACTAAAAATACACAAATATATAAATAGCATTGCTAAAAATTCTAAACATCTTGATTGATTTCGAAAGAAAAACAGTGAGACTAAATTTTTCTTTTCTTTTATAGTCAACATGTATAGGTTATGGATTTTACAAATTCTTCCAGTCTGACAGATGTGAACCTTACGGCATGAATATTAAATCTTATATACTCCAAGGTATCTTGCAAGTGGAACACCTCTAGAAGAAAGTAAGACATTTTTAACTTGTCAACAAGTTTGAAGGCTGTTTGAATGCTGCCCTTTTTTTAATAGTTGAATTATCTAACTTGAGAATCCACAAATTGTAGGGTAATGAAATGGTGACTTTGTAATTAATTTCTGGAGTTGCATGAGTTGGTTTGTCAGAGAATAACAATTTGTTTTAATAACTTTCTTGAATACTATTATTAAGAACGATGAAACAAAGTGAAAGGGTTCAGATACAAGTTTGCACATCAGATGGGGGATTTGACAACAGAACGTGACTACACCTAATTTTAACAAGATAAAGGACAATCTTATTGTATAAAAAAAAAAAAAAAAAAAAAAAACGGAAGTTTTGAAAAAGCATGGATCATGTAACTCAAATAATCATCATTATGAAATGTAGAGTCCTTATTCTTCCATTTACATGTGATATTATGTGTCTTCTCAAATTTCTCATATGACTTTCCTATAGATTTCTTCCTATTAAATCATTATTTTGAAATCAGCTTTGGAATTCTTATGTCCATTCATTCCAGATGCTTAATCCATTTTCTTCTATAGACAGTGATATAATATATTACTGACTGTTCACTTAACCCTTCCATGGTTTGTATATTTCTTTCAAAATCTGTTGGTATATCATGCATGTCTCATAAATTTTGTTTAACCTGCTATAACTTTGCTTTCATCTTGTTTTCGAATTTTTCCTTGTCAGTCAGGCTTCACTCCTATAAGTGGATACTGCATTTAAAATTTGGTTAATTATCAAATTTATTATTTTTACCAGTGTTGATTTAATTGATAGCTTCTTATGTCATTTATTAATAAATCTCAAAGTTTGCTGCAATGTTTTATCAAAATCTTTGATCTATATTGTAATGAGTGCTATACTGGTAACTCTCATTATATATGCTTTCATTATCTGCATTTTTGCATATAGTGGTTTCATTGTGGTACATAAAGACTACTGCTGTTTCCTATCTAAGGTGTGGGAGCTTCTGCACGTGCACCTTGTTCCCTAACTTCATCCTCTGGTTCAGTGTCCATTTTGTGTCCCTATTGCCTTACTGGTCTGCATAGAATTGTCTTTTTCTGTAAATAATTTCTGCACCTCCTGAGCAAGATGTCTCGCAAGAGAAAAACAGAGGAAACTTAAGAGTGAAAAAAAGAATGCGAATAAAGACTAAGTGAAGAAAAGGACTAAAAATTTCATTCTTTAGAAGTGAAATTAGAAGTTCTGAATCAGTTTGATAGAGTGAATAGCAACGATATTCAAACGGACATGGAAAGTGATTCCACAGTGAGAACCATTCGTGATAATGTTGATAACAATTTGTAAAAGTGCACAAATCTCAGCATGACCAGAGTAACAAAATCTCAATCTCGTGCAATTGAGAAAATGGGAAATATGCTGGCTATATGGATTATCAGAACCAGCAGAATATGCTTTTATGTGGGGTGGCCATACGAGAGAAGGCAAAAAGTTTGTATGAATATTTGATGAAAGGTGAAAAGCAATCGACACCTTTCGCTGCAAGATGTGGATGGTTTGACATGGCTGCCGAAGCTGCAAATCATGTGCTGCTGAAGAATTTTTATGATCTCTTCAAAGCAAAGATAGTAGAAGGTTACACACACCGAGAGGTTACAATCAGAAGCAAAACACTGCAAGTCAGGTTTCCATTGAGCGAATCTTGCAAAAGCAGCCTTCAAACCTCCTATGAGCCTCCAGTTAAAAAAAAAACAACATGATTACGATGTGGTTATGATGTATTAATTCTGAAAATGAAGAACTACTTTAACAGTTATTTGTTTTACTACTCTTATGCCTTAATATGTATGAAAAATAGGGGCATTTTAATTAAATTAATTACGAAAGATCAGAATGTCACTTATTTGAAATTGCAACTTCTATTATCCTACGTTATAAGCCTCCCGTTTTACGTGTTTTGATATATACAGCGATTCTCCAGAATGCAACCCTCACATATAATGGGAGTTACCTGTATTACTATTATTATTATTATTCAAAATCTTCATGGAATAATGAGATTTATCATCAAAGGTCTGCCATAGACATCACAAATACTGCTATACCACATCTTTAAACAGTTGACTATCTCTAAGTCCACTACCCTCTAAGGCAGTGGTCTCCAAACTTTTCGCTGTGAGGGCCACATTGGGTGCTTCAGCACTGTTCAGCGGGCCGTAGTAATAAAAAACTCTAGAACTAGATATATGAGTTTCATTGAGAGCAGATAAAAACTGATTACAGAGTATGTGAGATAAAATTATCGTATATTAATGACAACGAACAATATCAGCAAATTCCCATATTTTTATCACAAATTATAATAAAACCATTAATGTGAATGATGTAACTAAGTTTGTGTTTTTAAAATCTTATTAAACTCAGGTTCAAATTTTGAAGTGCTAATTACAAGTAGCAATTTCAAATGTTAATCAGATAAATTTGCCCTGCATTTTGACTGGATATATTTCATTCGGGAAAAAGTTTGTCTGCAAAGATACGTTGTCCCAAAAATAGAGATAAATTTACAAGCAAATTTCTTCAAATTTGGAAACTGCTCAGAGTTCAAAAATTTATAAAAATTGATCAAGTTTTCTTCCTTGTATTTATCTTTAATATGTTCATTTGCCTGAAGTTCAATAATTTCCATTTGAAGTTGACTTGGGACATCAGTAACAACACAGTCAAACAGATTTTGAAACAATCTTATTTCCCTAGCATTGGCGTCCAAATCAGCAAATCGCTTCTGAAATTGTTTAAGATCTGAAATAACTAAATTTGCGAACAAGAAAGGAAATTCTGCTTCACCCTTTTTATGCAATTCTGCACAGTATGGCATATGAGCAAAGTTACAATTTTTCACCTGGCCTTCCAGAAGTATCAACTTTGCTCTAAATGCCTTCATATGAGATAATAAATCACAATCTAAGTTATTTTCACCCTGCAACTTTAAATTCAAATTGTTCATGTGGTTCACCAGATCTGCAAAAAATGCCAATTTCCAAACCCACTTGATATCTGATAAAAGTGGTTTGTAATGGTTTTTCTTGGTAAGAAATATATCAATTTCATTCCTGAGATGGAAGAACCTTTCCACAGCTAAGCCAGCGAACTGCAGTATAATATGCCAAGTCAACATATTCAGAATCACATTCCTCGAGAAAAGACCTAAACTGGCAATGATTAAGTGCATGAGAGCAAATGAAATTTACCATAGAAATAACAGGTTTCAAGACACAGCTCATATCAACGTATTTTCCACAAAGCGATTGTTGGTGGATAACAAAGTGAAGAAACATTGGTTTTGATATTTCCGCATCCTCACAAGCTTTTGTGATTTGCTCAACCAACCCCATTTTTATACTAGACATGTTTTTCCCACATCAACTGTCACACACTGCAGACGATTCCAGTCCAAATTATATTCTGTTAGTGTTTTTTGAATTTCTTTGAAGATATCTTCTCCTGTTGTAGTACCATGCATGCTGCGAGGTGACACTAATTCCTGTGTGACATTAAGTTCATTTCAATGCCACGTAAAAATACTACGAGTTGTGAGGTATTACAAACATCAGTTGATACATCCAGCACAAGAGAATACCGACTAAAACATTGTGCTTTGCCTACAACTTGCTGGATAATGTTATTTCCCATATTTTTGACCTGACGAGCAATAGTATTTGGCAAAAGACTTATTATTTTTAAAATATTAAGTTTTTCTGGGCATAACTCGGCCACTGCTTCCATCATACATTCTTTGATGATATTGCCATCGATGAATGGTTTTCCTTTTTTAGCCAACACACAAGCAACCTCGTAGCTTACCAAGGTTAAAGCTTCATTTTCTGAGTTTTCTTTCGTAGATAAGCCTTGCTGAGAATGCAAACAATGACATAATGATTCAAATTTATCAGAATGCTCCTTTTCTCTAAATTGCGAAAACGTTGAAGAGTGTTTTGTTTCATAGTGGCGGCATATATTGTATTCTTTCAACACAGCAACAGTGTCTTTACAAATGAGACACACAGCTTTATCCTTTGAGTTTGATTGTATGAAGAAGTATTTTACACCCCCATTCTTCATTAAACACATGACATTCATGCTCAACTTTTCTTTTCTTTTTCCCATCCATGTTAACCCTATAAAAGAGAATAAATTCATAAATAATTATATATATTTTTTTATTTATTTCAAAAAAAATTTTGTAAAAATTACCAAACAAAATCTTATCACAACAATTTCTACGCACGAACTAATACTTTTTTCTTTTTTTTTTTGAAATAGCCGAATTAATTTTTTTCCTGTTCGGGAAACAATTTGTTTAAATTTTTGCTAGTCGTTAGTTTTTCAACCAAATATACACCGACAATTTACATGTAACTTTTTTTTTAATTTCGTATAACTTCGAGTTTTTTTGTCAATGAATACAGATCGGGAAATTTTGTTTTTATTTCATTTTTTGCTCGTTAGTTCATTTTAACCGTGTTTTTACTGACTTTTTTAAGTGTTCTTATTTCGTGTGACATAAATTTTTTTGTTGATAAAAAAGTTTATTCGGATGTAACTTTTTTATTTTGTTTTGAATTCTTTTAAATTTTTTTTCTTCGTTAGTCCATTTTAATCGACCTTTTACAGTCAGAAAGACCGTAACTTGGATTATGGTTACTTTTTGCTATTCGGGAATATATTTTGAACACAATTTTAATTAATGCATTTGAAATCTATCAACATCCCGTTTTTTTTTTGTTTTTTTTTTGCGGATTCTTATTGAAAAGTTAGTCCAATTGGCGGGCTGCATCTGAATCGTGGGCCGTAGTTTAAAGACCCCTGCTTTAATGCAATGCATTCTGTGTTCCCTCCATTCTTCATGCAAAAAAAAGCCACTTACTATTCACAACTTACAGGAATATCACGACCCTTTCCTTCTCCACCATGTTGAGGAGTATTTTCTCTCTAGTAAATATATCTCAACAGCTTAATTAATATCTCCTCTCTTCTTCTATTCACCAAACTTTGCAGATTGATTAATTAGCTGTGGTGTGTGTCCTCATAACTAATGTTACAAGTCCTGATATTATTTTTTGTTACCAACCTTTGTATTCTCCCTTAGGAATTTTCATCCTTTTCAAATCCCAGTGTTCAGATATGAACACCTTAATGCATATGTGATGTGAACAGTATCTTATATGATGTAACTGTCACCATGTGAATGATGCAAAACTAATAAACAGTACTGCATCAATCTTTTGTGTTGTCTTCATCACGTTTACAATATGTCCTATGTACTTCAAATTTCTATCTTCTTGTCTCTAATCTGTGATTACCAAAATTCAAATCTTTATATTCGCTTATGATTACTAACATTCTTATTCATTCACTCACTCATCTTTCCAGCTTATTCAAATCCTTGTGAAGAGCTACAACATTGGAATTATTACTGCTGTTCTCTGTGTATTGCTAACATGATATTTAAAGTAAAATAGCCATTCTTAGATGAATTAATTTTTGTGAAAACTACATTTGCTTTTATCTCTTTTATTTTCATAAAACTGCTATTGTTTTATTATTACTGTTCATTTTATATGTAGACTTTAGTTTATTAAAGTCCACAAAAATCTGAAATTACAAAATGACAACATTAATTACTTTTTCTAAAAGATAAATTTCCACTCCTCTGTTTCTCATGGCACGAGATATCTCTCCATGTTTGGGATCCATGGCAAGAATTAACCTAAAATAATAGGATATGAACAGAAAAATTAAATAAGAAATAATAAATAAAGAAAACATTATAATTAAATAATAATATTTATAATTGTGACCTTTAAGAAAATACAGAATTTATATTAATAAGCAAGTGTAAGACAGCTGTAATTATAATAACCGAGATTTGAATCTAACAATTTTAGATTAAAATTAATATCCTTATGTTGTAAAAAAATAACATTTACGTACATGCAATGTCCAACTCTTAATATCACAAAACTATTTGTTAAACATTACTACATGGATTGTAGAATAAAAAAAAGAAGATATAAGCTGAAGGATTATTATTATTATTATTATTATTATTACAGAATGGTAGATTATTATTTTAAACATAACTCAAAGCAATTTCATTGGCATGTTATAATTTCCTATATGAAAATACATGTATAATGCAGGGGGGAAAAAAAAAGGTACAAGATAAAATTTACACAAATCATAATACAAAATTTCTGAGAGATTTAGGACCTCATATGTTATTGTTATATCTTCTTCTCCTTCTTTTCAGCCATTTTCTTTCCACTGCTGGATGCTACTTAATAACCATTCATCTCTACTATTCTTTAACTGATTGAGGACAATCTTGCAAACCTCAGTAGTAATCAAAACATGGTGTTCTGTCTTCTTTCTCGCAAGAAAAATCTCGCTTTCTGACACCCACTCACAAACACACATAACCCCATTAGCCTTCAAAAATATCCTTTTCCATTTATGAACTACTGCTTATCTTACATGAATCCAAAATATTCCCAGAATGCTGTTCTCAATGGGCTGGCAATGCCTAATATACAGTCTTCTGTATCAACTGTCAGCCCTACCTTCTCAATGTATGGCTCATTTCAAAAGGACTCTGGTATCAATGAGCATTTCTGCTGCAAATGGATATCTTCCATTTGGAGGTCCAATTGGAAGATATCTTCCATATCCATCTTCCACCTGGTAGGTTGTAAACAACCTACCAGGTGGAAGATGGATATGGATCCCCCCCCCATGCTTCATGCAGCATGAATGAATGACACCTTTTGCAAGCATGCCAAACATACTTAGACAGCCAGAAGCTCCTCCACATTTTAAGGGTGTATCTGACAGCCAACACAGCAAGACAGTGCTTGCATGTTGTCTGTCAGATAAATAAATGGCCTAATTTGCTGATGATGGTACACTTCATTCAACAAATAATACAGTAAAGAGACATCCCAAGATCATCTGCAACTAGTGCCTTAAGCAGTGGCATCCATATCATCCTTGGCAGAGTGAGGATAATCTAGTCACTTTCATTGCTACCAAATCAAAGTCAGATCGCACTCCTTGGACTGGCATTTGCCTCCAGCTTTTTCTGGTATAAAAATGTGATATCAATAGCTTCTTCTGTCTCTAAAAAAAATTATGCATTCTTTTGTCAATATGTTACCTTCCACTCATCAATCCATCAGACTACTAATTATGTAGAAATCCAAAATTCACCCATTCTTAGAATATTGTTTATGTGTTTGGTGTGGTACACCTAAAACCCTCCTAAAAATTCTTGATGCTGTCGAAAAGAGAGCACTTTACTGACAGATGTTCCCTCCACCAATGACTCACTTCAATTACTATCTCACAAGTACTGATTCAGCTCTATGTCTGTTCTACAAGTACTTCCATGCTCCATTGACTTGCCATGCATCATTTCTATTTTTATGTTAGGCCTATTAAAATAAAAGCAGCAGTTGCTGTACATCCCTTCTCAGTCCAACTGCAAATATACTAAACCTGCTTCTTCTATTCCTCTTTTATTCCATCTACTAACCTCCAAAACAGTAGCAGATTTCTTCTTTCTCAACCTGCACTACACTCCCAGCACTCATCTACTGTAATTTTTTGATGTTAAATAATAAAAGACAACTGGCTAAACTGGTGACTCCCGTCTCTTTTTCCAATGTGGTTTCTATCCATGAAAGGTATTTGTAAGCCTATAGTACATTCATATCATAGGCAGGTTAAGGATTTTTTCAATTTTATTAATTATATATATATATATATATATATATATATATATAAATATATATATATTTTATTGTTTATTATTTTTTTTTACATAGTCTGAAACCCTAACTACTCTAGAGACCAAACACCATTTTCAAGCCTCCAATAAGTGAGGCAATTGTTTCACACCAGGTCATGAAATTCATCTCCTACTTAAAGACATTAATCTTTTTCACTTTGTCTGATGCCTTTTCTATAAGTATTTCCATGGACAATATTCTATATAACTAGCTTCCTTCATAACTCCATTTTGTTCTAAATTCAAAAACTCAAGTGGTTATTGATCAACCCTAAGGATTACCATCTAGCATTTTAAGAGTTAAAGTGTCCTTTGATGATATGATTCTATACCAGCTTGAAAGCAATTATGAAAATCTGCACAATAATTTAAATGGGTACCCTGCACCTTTTATATTTTTTATGCTGTTATTTACCTTTCAGAAATTTTCTCTAATCTCCATTTTCCAATGGATGATAAAGCCCAGTGGTCTGGCATAAAACCAAGTAACTTGGTTTGTTTGAGCCTGATTAATGCTCTGATAGAGTGGTTAATCCTATCTATAAGGTATATTATGTCTGCAAATTCTGATTTGCCTGTTATGAACGATGAACATCCAAGTTTCTGGGAGAGAAAGCCTTCCAACTTCACATGAGATGTGCTGACTCGCTTTCAATTGAAAAGCACTGATAATTGTATTCTCTGTATTCACGCTGGGATTCAAACCCAACCAGGGTATCATCAAAACCAACTGAGCTATAAATGCTCCGTTTTCTTTTGTTTCCCTAATAATATAATGTTTCTTGATCCTAATTTACACTCACACGTAGAATGCCCACACTTTACCGTGTAGGCATTCGAAACCGAAATCCTGTGAAATAGGTTGGTTCTTCCTTATTCCTCCTGGAATAAGGAAGAACCAACTGTTAACTTACCTTCAGTCGAAAGAGACCAGATAAAGGTTCTTCACATCATGGACGGGAATTGAACCCAGGTCTTTCTGACCAAATTGCTTCATCTATATCGACTTGAGCTACAGAGGCTCTAATATAATGTTTAATCATAAATAAATAAATAAAAATTGAAAATTAAGAAATACCCAGAAAAAATGCAATTGTAAGAATAATTCAATAGCAGATGTAGAAAAAGGAACTGAAAACTAAACATAGAATTTGAAAGGAATCTGAAGTATGTGATATCCAAATCAAAATGTTTCAGTATAAAAAGATAAGACATTTAAGTAGCCCACCAATAGAACGAAAAAATGCAAAAGTGATTCTTATTTTTAAAAAAGGTAGTAGAGATGACCCTGAAATTATACAGGTATAAACATTCTAAATTCCTGTTACAAAATATATAGCAGAATTTTAAATAACAAACTAATAAAATATTCTGAAAACTTTATTTTAGAAGTACAAAATGGATTTAGAAAAGGACGATCATGTATAGACCCAGCCTTTTGCTTAAAATTAATCATAGACAAAAGAAGAGAATACAATTTAGAAACACATATTACATTTATTGACTTTGAAAAAGCATTTGACAAACTTAAAAGAAGCATTTTCTTTAACAAATTAAAAGAAAGACAAATTAAGATTAAATCATGAGCTATCATATACAAGAGAGATAAACCGAGGAGTCTGACAGGAATGTCCCCTTTCAGCAACTCTTCTTAATATTTATCTAAATGAAATAATAATAAAATGGAATAAAAATTTTCACCAAGGTATTAAACTTTCTCCTACTGTGAACTTAAACACTCTCCTTTTTGCCGATGACCAAATAAAAATTAAATTACAAATTCAAAGATAACATACAGAAAGATATTTGAAATTTAAATGAAATAGCCAAATATTATGGAATGATAATATCAACAGAAAAATCAAAAACGATGGCCTTTAAAGGACAAGATCCAATAAGGGAAAAAAAAAAGAAAATAGTAATAGATAACAAGATTTTAGAACAGGCGAACTCATTTAATCTAAAAATTGCAAAATATTTAAAAATAACAGGTGTAATTAACTCTATATTTAAACCTAACTTAGTTCAAAAACAAACTAGACTAAAAGTATATAATACATTAGCCCTACCAGTCCTATTATATGGAAGTGAAATCTGGAAAATAAAACAAAAAGACAAATGAAGATTAATAACAGCTGAAATAAAGAAATTATGAAAGAATTAAACCAGGATCAGTAATAAAAAAAAAAATTAAAAAATATAAACATAAATAGATGGAACATGCTGAAAGAATGAAAACAGAAAGATTCCCAAAACAAGCCTTAAATTACAAACCATTAGGAAAAAGAAACCAGAACAGACCACTCTAGGCCTAAATCCTTGAAAGCATGATGATGATGATGAAATCCTCTATTTCAAGACTAATGATAAAATGAAAACTATGAGGATAAAAAAATATTTAAAAAAAAAAAGAAAAAAGCATCAAGTGGATTCTTAATTTCATAAGTAAAACAGTTTAACTAATGAGGAAATGGCAAATTAAACATATTAAAATAAACAAAACAAGCAAGTCTTGTATAAGTAGTGAGTTAAATAACATTAAGTGGGAGAAAAAAAAAAGCCAAAACATAGCTAACAGAATACAACACACACAGAGTTAAAACAAAATTTAAATGTACAGATTTGGTTCAGAATGTAACTGACACATCAAATTACAGAACCAATAAACATTAGGATATAAGAACAGATCAATGGCATTATCAATGTCTTAAGCAAAAGTGATAGTTAAAGAATCAAGAGGAAGGGATAGTTAAAGATAAATTGATGTAAATGTCAGAAATTATTACCTTAGAATAGAGAAATAACTGCTGAGTGAATTTCAAATCCAACAAATAACAGAACACTGCAGGAAACAAAGAAAAAAAAAAATGGGATTATGAAGTCTTCAACTTGTGTTGGATATCTCCTTAAGGATATGTGCCAAAAATTTATGTATTTCCAACATATGAAATTTATTCTAAATACCATGCTTGGTGACAAATGATGTCCTTATTAAGAACCATACCAGCAATTCAAGCAAAGACAATGTATTCCTGTTAAAATTAACAACTTGTGGGAAAAGGTTTTTATATTAAAACAACAATGCTTATACAAAAAACACATGAATTGCTTCATCGAACCTCTCTCTTTTACTCTCTCTCTCTAAATGAAATTATAGTCAGTGCTATAGAAAGTTTTTTTTCCCACACTTGGTTATAAATTAAATTAAACTTGACCAGAAATGATATTCTTCTTTAATTATTTACCTAAATGTAAGCAACAACAAAGTTTGTGTTTGAAGCATCTTCATGACTAGGCTACACATAGCAGGTAATAACTGTATATAGAAGGTAATGACTTCATTATGGGAACAGTCATTACCCCGATTGATTTTTTACCTTTATTGAGGTAATTCTGTTCATTGCAATAATTTCTTGGCGAGTTTAATTTAATTTAGAACCAAACCAAAAATAAAATAAAACCTTCTACAAGTATCGCTAATCTAGAGTATTTTAATCATAAGGTGATGCAACTTTTGACTACCTGTGTATGGGAAATGACTTTTGCATTACTTTACATTCTCTACAGTGTAACAAAAAATTGTATTTTTTGTTACACTGTAACTGCTGGGTAAATACTAGAGATGTTAACTGCTATTACTTCCTTTCTAGTTTCTAGTTTTTCCTGATGAAGGAAAATGAAGTATTTCACGAAACTAATCAAAATAAAAACATAGTTTCTATTTGACATCTTTGTTTGTGGTTTTATACCAAAAAGAAAATAGTTCTAAAATTAAATAATTTCATTTACTTAAATCCAATGGTTTTGTAAATTCTGCAGTAAACGGTTAACAAGCACTACATCAACAACCATTATAGTAAAATTCTCACTATAACAAACCAGTGAAAACTTGTGGCGAAAGTTCAATGCTATTCTGAATTCAATACAGCATCCTCTCACGGAGCAAACTATTCATTTCATGCTTATGAGTCTGTTATAGTGAAAGATGAAGATATTTAGTTTATATTTTTTGTTATCTAATCTGAAGAAGCAAACGACAGTCATCAAAATCATTAGATGTAAATACATTAGCAGTAATTGTAAATACAGACATTGTAAATGACAATTACATATTACTAGTAGCAACTGCACACAACTCAGAAGATGTTTAATTTCAAAGTTGATATTTTAACAGAGAAAAAATTTCAAAAGTGCATCTTAATTATCAATAAATAATATCAGATGGATACATGAAGTATTATACAGATGTTTTAATCCTTAAGTGATAATGAGGACAGATTGTTCCACAGCATAAAAAAATGACTGCAAATTATCTGAAATGCATAACACATTGGAAAATCTAAATAGATGAAATCCAATAATGGATTTCATCTATTTAGATTTTCTAAATAGATGAAATCTATTTAGAAAATCTAAATAGATTTTCTAAATAGATTAGAAAAATCTAAATAGAAAATCTAAATAGAAAATCTAATTTCTAGTGCCTTGTTTAATGAGTTACATGTATTATTCACAGTTACCACCTCTTAACAGCTTTTGAACCAGGGCATCCATTCACACTTTACAAAATTAGCATGCAGTTAATTTTTTTTTGTTTATTTCTTAATAAACAAAATAGTTTTCTTGTAGTTACATTTCTTTTTGTGCATTCAAACTATTATATCATTTTAGCATTTAGAAAAATCTTTCTGGTATGAATTAAAAACCATTATTATTAAAAATTAACATACTTTATGTTTTATATTTTATGCAAGTATGTAAAACAGAGTACAGTAATCTCACTATAAAGAATTTGCAGAAAACTAAAGGAATAGTTTGTTATAGTGGATAGCTTGCCACAGCAAATTTTCTTTAGCATAGCATTGTCCATGACACATTAGTAGTGACTTTTCAGTAGTTTGTTACAGTAAGTTTGCTATAACTATGTCTGCTATTTTGAGAGTTGAATATAATTAGTTTAGGTTTCATGAAAATTTACTGAAAACCGTCCATTGAAAGACAGTTTTTCAAATGGCAGTTCACTGAAAAAGCAATTTATCAAACAACAGTTTATTGCATGTTGTAAATGCAATTGATCAAAAAAAAAAAAAAATTCTCTGATAATTTTTCGATGATTTCTTTCATAATTCATCGCAAGATTATTGGTTGTGTAGATAGTGATTTGTGTCTAGACAAAAAAGTTCATTCTACCTAATTTTTTCACAACAATGATCAGATTGAAATCAAAACTGACAAATTTTAATGTAGATGTTAACTATAAAAGCTCATTAAATTTCATCCAGCTAGAGGGGAATTATTAATATCATTTGAAAATTTCTTTATCAAAATTTTCTAATAAAAGTGATCCTGTTGGAACTAATATCGAACCACACAGACTTCTTGCATGTTTTACAAATCTGAAAAGTGCACATATTCCACTAAGTCAGAGAGTTATTGCAATATAAAATGTTGACATGTTGTCCCTTTGTAGCCCTAAATACAGTTGACTGAAAACTGAAACGGTTTGACAAATTTTTGTAAAAGGCTCAATACCAAATCAGAGTAAAATTTATCCCATGTAATTGGTGTGTGGAGCCTCTAGTTCAGTCAGTATAAATGAAGCCCTTTATTTAGAATGATCTGAGTTCAAAACCAGTGCATGATATGAAGAATTTTTATCAGTCCACTTCAACTGAAGGTGAGTTATCCAGTCACGTATGGAGATGGCAGGGTTTTACTCAGGGCAAAGGACATAGAACACTTGCCAGATAAGGAAGACAATGGAAAACCATCTTGTTCTCTAATTATTTCCTACTAAAACAGCATTGCTACCCCACCAACCATTTGGTGGAGAAGAGAGGGGGATTAGGGGAAATAATAATTATAATTAAGAATTTTACATAATATTTTCCAGATTGTGTAAAACACACATAAAATACATGAAACACATATACTGACTAAAGGAATATCCTTAAAAAAAAAAAAAAAAATGCGACGTCTACATAACATATATAAAGGGAATATTATGCTAAGCTTCAACTACATCACAAGTTAATCGATTAAAACCCGAGTTCTTTTTGATAAATACAATGACATCTTATAATTCATCTTTCGGAACTGTTCATTCGATGATTTGTAGTTCCAGTGAATTGTGTTTTTGATTAACTGCCTTTTCAATGAATTGCTTTTTTGAGAAAGAGCATTTTGATTAATTGCTTTTTCAATTAACTGTTTTTTGATTATTTTTTTTTCAATAAATTGCCATTGTAAACTGTCATTCAATAAATCGTCTTTCGATTAATTGTTTTCAGTGAATTTTTTGGATACTAGTTACAATGCATCCTAGTTACAAAAGAGATGCTCTCAGCTCAAACTGAGAAGAGATGCAGCATTTAAAAACTATATGCATAAATGGAAACAGGAACAAGCATTGGACTGAGTGACTGCTCAATAAACTAATCCTAAATGTTTCAAATATATATAAAAAAAATAATAATAAAATAAATAGAAAGAAATATATAAATTATCAGTACGGAAATTATTTGTGTCAATATATACACACATAAAAGAACATACCTAAAGTCAGGATGTGGAATAACTGTTGGTATCTCATCTCCTATAATTCCTCGTTCAGTAACCGTTAGGACACCATTAGGTTCCAAAAGACCATTGAGACGATCCAGTACAGAAGGACTGCATAAAAAAAAAAAAAAATCATTCATTAAAATCTAGAAATATTACTTACGTTAACATTATCATCTATGCTTATTTTAATTATTTTAATTCACAACACATGAATAATAAGAAAATAATTAATATTTATTTAAATGAATTGCTGATATTTCATTGGTGCTATAGCCAACATGTTCAGAGCACAAAAAACAGTATGTCACAGTTGTGAACAGCAACAATTAGTTAACAGTGGGAGCAGATTAAAAACTGTAACAAACAGTACAAGGAACTACAGTCCTAATTGACACCATCTATTGTTGTTTAAAGGGAGAGAATTAACAATTATTATTTTGATCTTAAACTGACTGTCTTCCAGATTTTACATAAACTGATACAGCCATACTTTTTGAGGTTTGGGGAATGTTTTAAAACTGCTGCTGATTCCAAGATAGTCGTCTCTCTGACTTATGACTTCTGTGTGGAAATTCTTTCCCCCCGCCCCAAGATACCAAGAAATTATATACTTTGTTTAATCCTTTATCCAAGTGTAAGCAAACAAAGTTTGCGCCTTAAGTATTTTCAGGACTGGGGCAACGCGTGGTAAAGATGGTATGACTTCACATCACTTGCCTTAGTATCCCATAATGCAAAGCACATCTCCTTGCAGACATGTATAATACTATGCATTATGGATGCATAATATGAACGTTATGCATAATGCTATGCATTATACACATATTAATAATAAGGTGTGACACCTTTTGGTAACTTTGACTTCTGCATTACTTCACCCTTGGTATCACCCTGGGTCTGGGCTCCCACTGAAGAGACCTCAATAAAGGTCGAAACCAGCCTGAGTAGTGAGCCTTTCCCATAATGCATAGCATTATGTCTGCAAGGAAATGTGCTTTGCATTATGGGATACTAAGGCAAGTGATGTGGTCATACCACCTTTATCACGAGTTGCCCCAGTCCTGAAAATGCTTCAGACACAAACTTTGTTTGCTTATTACACTTGGATAAAGGATTAAACCAAGCATATAATTTCTTGGTATCTTTAATTTAACTCTATGTCTATTGTCGATGGCACAAAAAGCAAGGTCTGAACCTTCAGATTCTGAAAATTTTATATAATCTCGTTCTTGGATTCTAATAGTAGCAGAATAGCTAGTCTGTCCAAAGTAGTAGCAAAGCTGAAAGGATCCTTTGCATATATAATTTTTATACCACCATCAAACTAGCCCAGAAGCTGTCATCTTTCTTACTGTCTATCAAAGATACATTATCACCTCTGCTGTTCTCAGTTCTTGTCATCTTTGCTATTTGGACAGACTGGCCATTCTAATTGCTATTAGAATCCATGAACATCAAGATTATATAACATTTTTTTTTTTTGGAATCTAAAGGTCCAGAATTTCCTTCTCATGTCATTGATACTAGACAGAGAATTCACTGGAACCATACCAAGATGCTACACCACAGTAGGTTCAAATTTGATAACTTTTTCCCAAATAGTGTGAAGCTCTATGCTACTGTCCTAATCTTAATCAGACAGTTTTGAGAAGTGACTGCTTTTATTGTTTATAACTGTTTCAATTAATTATACATCTATACCTATGTCTCTGAGCTCTAATAGTATTACTCATCCAGTTGTATTAGAAGCTTGTGCTTCATAATTCATCTTGTATTTCCTCCAAAAGCACCAATAACAGTTTTCTTTTACATGTGTGAAGCTGTTATTTAAATATTATGCTACTTAGTTAAGATTAATTTGTGATAGTCTTTAAATTACAAAGTTAATACAATTCCATAATGAAATTGCTATTATTACTATTATTATCATTATTACATGACACCTCCAAGGGGTCCAGACTCATTGAGGGATGGCACTCTACAACTCTCCGTTTTGCACCACTCAATCCACCAACTACAGCGAACCGCATCATCTACTGCCCACCACCACTAATACTTTCATAGACAATCGCAAACATCCATGCCCACGGCAGGATTTGAACCCACAGCCTTTTGACTGGAGAGCAGATACACTAATCATTCGGCCAATACCAACACTAACCAGGCAGAAATAATGAATCCACAATGACATAATGACATTGTAATAACAAATTTAAATAAATTGAAAAAAAAAAAAAAAGAAAGAAAGAAAATAATGACATTGTAATGACAAAGGAAATGCAGCATGGATACCACTGACTACAATTGCAAACTGCTGGTTAGATTTACTTATAATATAATTGACAGAGATCCCATACAGCAGCATTTCTCAACCTTTCTAAGCCCAAGGACCAGTAAAATGCTTAAAACAATTCTATGGACCACTAAGTTATAATTTTTTAAAAAACCTATGTGGGGATTACCAACATTTGGGAAAAACTGTGCAATTTATAATATAATAAATCTAAAAGCATGTTTTGAATATATATGGAAACATAATTAATTAAATTGGAAGTAAATGATGAAAAATGTATCATCATTGAACGAAGTTTTAATTTTTAGTAAATAAATAAATAATATGATATAATTATGTTACTACTTAGTTTTAATGAGATGGTTGAGCTTCTTGGCCCTTGCAGAATTGCTGGATATCTGGCTCAATATTGGTCAACTTCAGTCGAAGATCAGTGCACACACACACTAAGACAATTTCTGTATTTTGTTTTGATGAAAATCCTTTCTCACAAAGACAGGTCGTAGAAAACTGCATGATGATTTTCAATGTTTCTTCAGATAATTCGAGAAATTCACTTCTCACTGAAGGCGAGATCCAGAATCAAGCCAAACCAAGATCACAGAATTGCATTTTAAACCCACTGTTACTTGAAAGGTCGTTCTCATGACTGCAAGCCTAAAATGGATCGCGAGCCCATAGAAATGTCTTATAAAAGTTATTTGGAAAATATGTTTCAAAATTCTGTTTCACAGTTTTGAGGTGATCACAAACCCTTTCCAGAAACTCAGAATCAACAAAAATATAATTTTCCACTAAAAAGGATTTCAATGTTGGAAAAGGTACAGATCATCTCGCTTTTACATAACTAATCCATAACACCAGTTTTTTCTTGAATGCCTTTATTTTGTCATAGGCATTAAGAACAGTTGAAGAATTTCTCTGAAGGGAGAGATTTAGTTCATTTAATTTCGAAAAAATGTCTGAAAGGTAGAATAGTGTTGATAACTATGCTTTGTCAACGAGCAGTGATGCAAACTCAGAATTACATTTATTTACAAACAATAAAACTTTGTGCCTTAATTGAAATAACCTTGTTAGTCCTTTGCCCCTGAAAAGCGAACAAATTTCAGAATGAAGCAAAAGTTGTATATATTCACTGCCTATTTCATTGCAGAGTACTGAAAATAACCTGTTATTTAATGAGCCTTAAATAAAATTAACTAGCTTTACAGCATTGTATATCACAGTTTTAAATTCTGGTGGCATTCCTTTGGAGGCTAACACTTCCCCTATGTATGAAACAATGTACCTAGTTCATATCCAGAGCTACTTCCTTGATCATAGAAACAATTCCACTATGCCTGCCTGTAAGGATGCGAGCTCTATCCGAACAGAAGCCCACACATTTTTCCCACTGGATTCCTTTTTATTATGTAATTATGGAGAGTGTCAAATATTTCTTCTCCAGTTGTTTGAGAAGGAGCAAGAAGCCACAGTAAGAACAGGTGTTGGATTGATTGATTGGCTTCAGGTTGGAAAAGGAGTAAGGCAAGGATATTTACCTTCTCCTCACTTGTTTAGTATATATATATATATAAATGACATCATGCATGAAGCATTGGATAAGCTCAAGACAGGAGTCAGGATAGGAGGTAGATTGATCAGTAATCTGAGGTATGCTGACGATACAGTATTCCTTTGTAATGACATGGAAGAACTAGGACTAATTCTTGGCAAAGTTAACAAGATCAGTAATAACAGAGGACTTCAACTCAATCCTAACAAGACAAAGATTATGGTTCTCAAAGGAAATACAAACAGGGAAGCTCTTGAGAAACAAGTTTACCTTAATGGAAAAATAATTGAAGAATTGCTGTTCAGAAGACATCAGAAGAAGGTTAGGAATGGCTAAAACAACAGTCAGAGACTTGTCTAAAATCTGGAAGGATGGATCTATTTCCATGGGAACAAAGTTAAGGATTTTGGATGCAGTTGTTTTTCCAACAGCGACTTATGGATGTGAGACTTGGAACCTAAAGAAGTCAGATAAGAAAAGGTTATCTGCTTTTGAGATGTGATGCTACAGAAAGCTGTTGAGGATATCATATACTGAAAAGCGTACAAATGAATGGGTGTTAGAAAAGATCAGTAGAACTTTAAGGCTCCTTAAGGATATTGACAAAAGAAAGTTAAAATATTTTGAACACATTGAAAGGATGGAAGGAGGACTTCTCAGAACAGTAACAGAAGGTAAAGTTCCTGGAAAAAGAGGAAGGGGTAAACCATCAATGAGATGGATGGATGGTGTGTGTGAGTGTGTGGAGTAACTAATTTTCAGAGAGTTGAAGTCTCCAAAAAAGCAAACCACAGGACTACATGGCAAGGCCTGGTGTGGCATATCACCGAGCATTGGAGTGACCATACAGCATCTGTGGATGTCCAGTGAATATATAGTTGTTCGAGATGACAAAGTTCTACAAAACGAAATATCATCATGAATGTTGTTATCATGTGCATATCTTACATAGCGTATTAACTGCGCATCATTTGTAACATCAGTAGGCTCGTCTTTTTTTAACGCATAATAAGGGCTCCTCTTAACTCTTTTGATTAACTGAGATTCTACATCACCTGCCATATCATTAATTTTGTGAGCAACAGTGTCATTTAAAACTGGAATCAAATCAACATCTTTTAGTAACTTGTTTCCAAACATAGTTTTTACCACATCTTTTATAGCTGGAAGTAGTAAATTTTCCCCAATAGAATGAGGATTTCCTGTTTTCGCTCTGCACAAACTTAAGAGATAGTATGCTTCCAGTGCCTTTCTGTTAATCAAACCCATGGCCAAAACTATACCTCCCCCATGATTTAATATCCCTAAGCATTGCTGAAAATATTCAACTGGTTTATTTTTCACATTATAATGTTTAGTTTCTAAATGTCATCGGAGTTTCACAGTTTTTATGCATGGCAACATTCTGCAGCTATTTGTTGTTGTTGTTTTTTTATGTATCAATTTTATTTTAATAATTTTTACTTACTTATTCTATTTTAATTTATTTTGTTTGGATAATAAAAATACATATATTTATTTAATTTAAGTCTGCCTGCAGACCACAGATTGAGAAACACTGCCACACAGGATCATATTCCATAATTTAATTATGGAATTGTATTAACATTTCACATTATATTATGCATGATGGAGAAGGGTAGAACTTATATACTTATTAGGTCTGATATCTTATACCAGAAGTTATCAGACCTGGAATCTCCTGTATATGATTGATCTGGTTTGGCTCAAGATTTTCTAGCCTCACTTTGCTGCCTCTACTGTTCTCCTAACTCTAATGAGGTTGATCAGAGCTAGTTCTATGTCCATATTATGGACATAGCCATATCCATATCCAGAAGAGAAGAGAAGAAAAGCTGAACTATCTGCTGTCAGTTATAAATTAACACAGATTGTTCATCAGCCCACAAGAATTCCATACTATCCTCATCATTCATACTCCCAACACTCTCTTTACGTAACCAACTCTTCCTCAAAATACATTGGATGATGTTAGCTTTCCTTTTAGCAAGTTTGACCATAACATTTTCCTTGTTTGCTTTTCTACAGATTACTTCTCCCAGTCAATTACAGTCTTGTATCCAGTGGCACTATGATACGAAATGGGTTGACACTCTAGCCATCATTTCCATGGTCTGATTATTGCTTCTGTTCTTCTGATCCTAGTACTAGCTCTGATCTAATAACTGAAATTATTCTCAGTTGTGTACCTTTATTCCCCACTCCGTTCAAAACCCATGACCCTAATCTTCAACAAATGTGGCACAGCAGTCCAACCAAAAATCCAACACATGTCCAATGGCTCAAGTCGAACTCCAGCCTCTCACTCAATTTACCAACAGCTACAAACATCATTAACAAATTCAAAGCAGACTTAGTAAGGGTCAAATACACTAAGTGTGCCTCCTGCTCAAATGGCAGTCAAGCCTTCTAGTCCAAGGCTGTAGGACACAACTTCTGTCCTTCCAAGTTTCCACCTTTCTTACATCCTGATGATACAATGATAGCATCTAAAGATAAAGCAGACCTCTTGCTATCAAGTTTTTCCTCTAACTCTTGTGCGAATGACCAAAGCAAATCTGCTCCCACCATTCCATGAATTATCCATAGTATGCCTCTTTTGATCTTTCACTTCTGTGTAAGGAATTTCATTCCTTTGAAGTGTTTTTCTGAAGGACATCAGAAAAATTCAACAACTATGATGACAGTAAGTCTCCTGGACCTTATTATATTCATCCAGTCGTATTAGAAGCTTGTGCTTGACTGATTTGGATTTATTGCCAAAGCAACTCAGGCTATGAGGCCAGTGTATTATGTCCATTAATTGCATGTGTTCTAATGGCTAGTTTGCCTATTTTAGGGGATGAAAAACCAAGTTGAAAAACTGAAAAGCCCTGATAAAAGTTCAATTGAAAAGTCCTATTATAAGCTTATATCTAAGCCTATTTAAAAAAAAAAAAAAAGAGATAAAAGTCAACCAACCTATTGTTCTCACTTCAATACTTCAAAAATAATGGGAAAGGGTAATCAACAGTCAACTATTTCACTATTTGTAGACTCAATGATTGCTTAGTGTTCACCAACATGGAACTCAGCCATCCTGATTACACAGCAAATCCTCTAGCTAACTTTACCAACCAATGGATAAAAGACATGGAAAAGTTTTGGAAAAATGCAAGTGGTTATTCTTGATATTTCTAAGGCAGCTGATGAAGTCTGGCATCATAGTCTTGTTACCAAGCAACCATTTTCTGGTATTCCTCCTACCTTTTGTTAGAGTATTGTCAGCTTCTTTTCCAGTCATTCACTGCAGAGTTATGGTGGATAGTTTTTTAATCAGATTTTTCAATCAATGCTGGAGTACTGCAGAGGTCTATTGTTCACTGATATCTCAGACATCCAACCATATTCATAGTTTGGCTAATGACAGTAATTTCATTCCTCTTCTTTATTTACAAAACTTTGTAGTGCGTGTTCAGCTTCAAGATTCTATAAGCAATGTTTTAAACCCTGATCTCTTTGCCTTTATCCAGTAGAATGAGGATAACCTGATTTAATTCCATCAAAACACAATATTATGTCTCATTTTCAAAAAAAAAAAAAAAGACAATGCATAACTCTCCTTCACTTTCACCAACCAGTTTTCTCTTCTTGAGTTGACTTTCTCACATTCTAGTCCACTTCTAGTCACAAACACATCATCATATTCAGAGCTTCTTCAGCATCAAAAAAAAAAAAAAAAAAAAGTTCATATTCTTTTTCTTTCTGAAGAATACTTCTCTAATGCTCAATCCTAACAGATTACAAATCTTAAAATCTCACTGACCTTATAATATTGTTCTCACATTCAGAGTGATGCATCTAAGCCTCCATCAGAATGTGTGATTGTATTCAGAAGCTATTCCCTTAATGGATGACCCAGTTGCTTTAGTTCTAGACATTTATCAGAACTTTCCAAACCTCCCTCATATTATGTAAACTGGAGCAAATGAGAATGGATATGAAGATGCAACACTGATGAGGGATGGCTGATTGATAGACATAAATAAATAATAGTATACAGTGGAGTAGAATCAGTAAGGCAGGTGATGAGTGGTGCTGCCAATTAATTTACATGTAAATGATATTTCTTGGAGATTTAAACAGCAAAGCAGGAAATGACTCCCACCAGACACAAGAAGACAGGAATATAGAGATTATATGTAAAAGAACTCAAAAAAAAAAAAAAAAAAAAAAAAAAAAAAAAAAAAAAAAAAAACAGGCTTATAGACCATTTATGTACTGGACACTCAAAAAGCAGTAGAATGAAAATCAATTACCTCTTAAAAAGAATTCACTTTAAAAATAAAAGTCTGTTTTAGGAAATTGCTATGCCATATAAATCACTCCAAACCGTCATAAATCTGGATATAAAAATTAGTGAACATTTAGGAAATGATTATCCTTTGGTAGAATAAGCAACATATTCAGCCAAACTTTACCACTTTCAGAGAATGCAATAGGATAGAAGAAATGTGGCACTTTTTCTCATTTAGGTTTTTGTGTGTGGTGTGGGTTAAGGTGATCACACTGTAGATAGAAATTACCAGGACTATATCCTGATGATTCCTTGCCAATGAAAACAAAATATTCAAATTACAATTAGTTATCTTTATCTGTGTTACAAATAACAACTGAAACTTGTTTGATTAAATTAAGTTTAAATAGTCATCATATAGTTAAAGAAGAATATCATAGTGCACTCACCTACAGAAATTCACATCATCAATCAGAAGCCAATGTCCCTTTTTAAGAGCATGGACCAAAATACTATCTATCCATTCAAATCTTCCACCACTGCTAATCACTCCAGTAGTTTCCAAATTGTGACTAATGTTGTTTAATTGCTTTTCTGCATTTTCAAGAACTATCGAATAATAATAATAATTCATTATAACAGATTCCAAATTAACATACTACATTTAATCATATTTTACATATTACATAACATATGGTTCTCAAACTTTTTAGATGATCTATAAATTAAAAGCAAATACTTGCTTTTAAAGCTTAAAAGTCTGTGTATAATAATGTCTCTATAGTGGACTGCAGATTTCAAAAATCAGATAACTATTCTTTTATTTATTACATGATCTCCAGAGCTTGAATCAAAAATAATGATTTTGGTTGAAAAGACTATTAAAAACATGTTTGGAACATGAAGACATTTATTAGGTCCTTTCTTTTAGTGTTACACGGTGATCAGCATTCATTTAAAAATTTTTTGGAAGTTTATGGATTTTACAACCGTGTTAAAAAACTTTATTATCCTGACGTTTTGATCTTCATATCAAGATCATCATCTGGAGCATACATAAATATACAAGACAAGCTGAGTTACATTATTAACTGTAAGCTAGAGAAACAATGATTTGATCACATGTTATTCTACTGGCATGACCTCTAGTGGAAAAAAAAAATTATTTATAAATTACATCAAGCTAAATTCTATTTATGATGACAGGATTAAATATTCTTTCTTATAGTTTTCTTTCAGAAACAATGATTTCCTATTTTTAGTATTACAATTGTTATTTAAGATACCGTATTTTCTACAGTCCTGTTTATAGTTGTTCTTAGTGAGGAAGGTTTCATTGGTCGAATATATGCCTTCAATATGTTTGGGATTTTAAGACCATCGTTATTCTTCAGATTGGGGTGGCTGATAATGATCTCACAGGCTTCCTTAAATTTCCGTTCATACCATGTTTTCGTGCGATGTAGACAGCTAGTGCTTTTCCAGTAAATTCTGTGTAAGGTATTCACAGGGCATGATCCGAAAGGCCAGTTTCACCATAATATTTATTGTGTCATTTATGTTCTTTTTGTCTGATAGGAATTGTGTGTCCTTTTCTCCTATACATGGTATGTTGCAAGTACAATAAATATGGTATACTCCAGGGTGGACTAGTGGAGGGAGTGGGTCTTTGGATGAGTTGAGTAAGCTTTTTAATTTTGCAGGCAGTTTAAAGGTGGCTTTGAGGTTGTAAAAAAAGCTTACTCAACTCTTCCAAAGACCCACCCTGGAGTATACCGTATTTATTGTACTTGCAACATACCATGTATAGGAGAAAAGGACACACAATTCCTATCAGACAAAAAGAACATAAACAACACATTAAATATAATAATTTGGTGAAACTGGCCTTTCGGATCATGCCCTGTGAATACCTTACACAGAATTTACTGGAAAAGCACTAGCTGTCTACATCGCACGAAAACATGGTATGAACGGAAATTTAAGGAAGCCTGTGAGATCATTATCAACCACCCCAATCTGAAGAATAACGATGGTCTTAAAATCCCAAGCATATTGAAGGCATATATTCGACCAACGAAACCTTCCTCACTAAGAACAACTATAAACAGGACTGTAGAAAATACGGTATCTTAAATAACAATTGTAATACTAAAAATAGGGCATCAGTTTCTGAAAGAAAACTATCTGTAAGAAAGAATGTTTAATCCGTCATCATAAAGAGAATTTAGCTTGATGTAATTTATAATTCCCCCCCCCCCCCACTAGAGATCATGCCAGTAGAATAACATGTGATCAAATCATTGTATCTCTAGCTTACAGTTAATAATGTAACTCAGCTTGTCTTTTATATTTATGCATGCTCCAGATGATGATCTTGATATGAAGATCGAAACGTCGGGACAATAAAAAGGTTTTTTAACACGGTTGTAAATTCCACAAAATTCCAAAAAATTTTTAAATGAACATTTATTAGGTCTTTTCAAATGAAGGAGTTAACCAGTTCCAGTTTGGAGAAGGTAGAGTTTTCATTCCTGTGGGCTTTCATCTTGCATAATAGAAGACCTGGCAAGAAGAAGAATATATACAATTAATAGACATAGCAGAATTAGGTATTTATATAACCAATATGACTGTGACACATTGCTTAGCATAATACATTAAAGGGAAGTTGAAACCTTTATTTACTGCTGCAATCAGAGACCTAATAAAAAAAAAGAACTACTTGTTTTTGAAGTCACATTTCAGAGGAAATGTTTGGGAAAAATTTTGAGTAAAAAGCAAAGCTAATAATAGTAAATAACTAGTGAAATTTCTGCTCACATTACATAAAATAAGAAAAAATGTGATAATGATATTGCGTTATTGTGGATACCAGTATCTTCAAAGGTTAGGAATAGAAGAATATATACAGAGAATCTGATTTAAGACACAATCACCATCTAGCTTGAAGGTGGATAAAAATGATATCACTTAAGAACAATAAGTTAAAACAGAATGAGTCAAGTCAGCATTGATATATAAACTATTTAAATACAGAATGATTATTGGGAAAAGAGGAAAGAGAAAACAAAAACCAAATATCAGAGACTCAGTGCCAAAATCTGAAAATAGTTAATTTAGCCACATGATGCTCTAGCCACATACTGACTATACTTGCAAGGAACTAATGTGCTCTTAGAGAATACAGAGAAAAAGGTAAGAAAGTAATGTGTAAAATTAGCTAAAGAAAAGGCATGGGAATATTGGTAAATTTGGGGAAGCATATAGATAATAAATATAATGAAGCTAGCAAATATGTCAGGTAGCATGGTAAAGCTTAGAAATGGAAAAATAACTGCATATATGAAATCAGTAATGATAAAGGATATATATAAAAATTAAATAAAAATTAAAGATAAGGATATTTTGGATGTATGCAGAAATTATGTTGAAAAATTATTAAATAAAATAAATAGTAGTGGAATATAACCAGAAGGAATTCAGTCATCAGTACATTTAATGATGAAGGTAGGAAAAAAGCTTTCAGAAATCTATAAGAAGGTGGAGTATTGATATTCAACAAGAAATGTTCAAATACGGTATGCAGGTATAAAAGTTTTACGCCGCTTACTGAAGAATTAAGAAGCTTGGTCAGAAGGCCTAATTCCAGATGAATGGGTAGAAATCTCATAGTATCAATCTATAAAAAAAGGGAAATGAAACTGAACATGAGAATTAGAGAGGAATTTCCCTACTGAGTGTTCCAGGTAGGATTTATGTAACATTTTTGAAGAAGAGGACCTTAAGGAAAAATAAACTTGGTTTGTGCCAAACAGGATGTTCAGGAGTAGATTTGCAAGATTTTTACTTTTTATATATATATATATATATATATATATATATATATAAGCCTATAGAAGGATATACAGGAAGACAATTGGAAACAAAATGTATAGTAAAGGGGAAGGACGCATATCATCTCCACTGACTGTTAATCACCATTTATATGAACTAATTTATGAAGGTAAGTGGTCCTCAACTTCATATCAAAATTGGGAATGTTAAACTCAGCTCTTTACACAGATGATGTTACACACCTAAATAAAATCCACTATGAGTCAGTCTTTAGGATTTAAAGACTGACCCATGAATAACTGACATTATTTGTTTGATCTGAAAATCAGCAATTAAAAAAAAAAAAGCAAAGAAAACAGTCAGGGACACAGAAACATCAACTATTTTATCAACGGAGAATCCAGAGGCATAATTTTTAGTAGCAAATGGAACTAAGTGTAGAAAGAGAAAAATCAATGCTAATGCAGCACAGAATCACATGAATGGAATAGTTGAAAAATTAGCTAAAACATGAAACTAGCAATACATAAGACAGCGTTCATGCAGTTTTTGCTTTTGCATATGAAAGTTGGGTTAAAAAAAAATGAGTAGGCATTACAGATATGAGAGGTCTGAAGAAAACTATGGGAGCAACCGATATCATTAATGACAGAGTCACAACAGTTAAAAAAGAATGAGTCAAGTCAGCATTGATAAAAAGACATTTATATATAAACCATTCTCAGCACTCAAGAATGTGTGGGCACAGTAATCTAAGGTGGCATGGTGAACAGAATAGGAGAGGAGGATAGCAAAATAGCTACCTGACACCATGATGGCTATAAAAACATTTTGCAACAAGCTACAGAATCAAAGCTTGATGTTTGGTTTTTTTCAATTTGGAAGGCTTCACAAAAAATAGTTGACGTAGCTGGTGAGACAAGCAGTATCACTGGAAATCGGTAACTTAATAGCATCTAATTCAGAAAAACAAAAATTAAGAGTAGAAAACCACTACTAACATTGAAGAATTAACCACTGAAAATTTTATCTAAACATGACTAAGGGTTTCTATAATAAGAATATAACACTAATATTGATGAGATCTGTTAAATCAAGCAACACATTCCAACTACTATTGCAAAATCTACAAGCAGAAGAGGTGAGTGTGGTTTTCGGTTCACCTTGGATATAAATGTAAAATTATTTTGATGAAAATAACAAAGCTAATCAAGAGCTCAATTTTATATACTACTGTACTTTATGATAGCAATTACGTTTATTATGCTAAATATATCAAATTAAAAAAAAAAAAAAAAGAAACTGCACTCCATCATGCTGCAAATGATGATTTTAAGGCTGATAAATTTTATTACATTAATAAGAAATTATTAATTTCATCATCATCATCAATTTCCTACCATGTACCCTCAAGGGGTGTACAGGATATGATAGTACTACATGAAAAATTTACATAATTACTAACTTTCAATCTACAATTTTCCTCCAAATCATTCTGTTACTTGTCAAGACTCCAACATTATCAGATCTTATATTTCTATCATCTAAGGCACTTTGTACCGTATCAATCCACCTATATCTTGGTCTTCCTCTGGGTCGTTTTCCTGCAACCTGGCAGAGAACACTTGTTTTGCTAATCTTTCCTCGCCCATTCTGTTTAAGTGACCATACCACCTGAGATTAGCTCTGCTAATCCATTCCTGGATACTGACAATGTCACGTTCTTTCCTAATATCCTCATTTTTAATATGATATTGCCATCTGTTCGTGCTCCTAATCTTTCTAAAGGACTCTCATATCTGCTGTCTCTAGTCTTTGGTCAAGTGTTTTACTTCTGATCCAGCTCTCAGATCCCAGTTAAAACTGGTTTGAACACTGTCTTGTATACAGCTAATTTAGTATTCTGACTAATTTCTCTCTTATTCCATATGAATTTATTCAATTGACTTCCTACCATACCAGCTTTGTTGATTTTGTTGTCTATTTCCATATTTCATTTACCATCTTCACTAAAAATCGTGCCTAAGTAGCTGAAATGTTTTACTTGTTCCACAGGTTTTCCTTTCACAAAGCAGTTGACATTTTGAACAATTCTACCTATTTTCATTGTCTTTGTCTTTTTATTGCTGATCTTCATACCATATCTATTACAACAGTTATTCAATATAGTCAGGGAATCTTGCAGACTTGAAGCGGATTTATTTAGAAGTATAACATCATCTTTATGCAGATGATATTATACTGCATAAAGCAAAGAGCTGACATTAACATCTCCAATTTTGATATCATGTTTAAAACCACTTTCCTTCATAATGTGATCCATAAAGATAATGAATAACAGAGGGGATAATGTACATTCTTGTCTCACACCAGATTTAACATTAAACCATCTTCCTGTACTTCCTTCAATTCTAACTGATGACTTACAACTCAAATAAAGACTAAGTATTGCTTAATATAAGGCTCCACTGACACAATAAACTGTAGCATATTGAATAGCTTCTCTCTTGGCACTTTATCATATGCCTTTTCTAGATCGACAAAACTTAAATATAGATCTTTGTTATATTCCAATGATTTCTCAACTATTTGTCATAAAGTGAAGATCTGATCCTGAAAGCCTCTATTTGACCTGAATTCAGCTTGTTCTACACCAAGCTTTTCTTCTACAATTCTTCTCAATCGTTTCTCGAATATACTTGCATAAATCTTACCACGAACACTCAGTTGGGAAATACCTCTGTAATTCTCACATTCAGTTTATTTCCTTTTTTATATATATGGGTACTATTAGAGCTCTACTCCAATCATCGGGAATTCGTCTCTCTGTCCAGGCTCTTAGAAGTATGTAGTGCAGCCACTGTAAGACTTTTATACCACGATACTTCAACATTTCTGGTCGAATATCATCTACTCCTGCTGCCTTCTCACATTTCAAGCCTTTGATGGCTTTTTCTACTTCAAGTATGGATATGTATTCCTGACTGTATGCCTGTTGAGTGTTTTTTACCACTGTGTTATCACTGCTTGTTTCATTCAGCAATTTTTCAAAGTAATTACTCCATACTTCAAGGATATCTTTTTCTCCCATTTTCATGTCACCTTTATCATCCCTAACTTCTTTTACAGCACTCTTTCCTCCATTTCTGAGCTTTTTTTCAACAACCTCCAAAATATTTTGCCATCTTCTTGATGCTTATTTTCTATGTTCTTTCCAAATTCCTCCCATGACTTTTGTTTAGCTAGTTTTACACCATGCTTAGCTTTCTTACATTTGTCTCTGTATTTTCTAAGAGCACAAGCTGACTTATTTTCCAGGAACTTTTGATATGCTTTCCTCTTTAACTTCCTGTGTCCACCATGGAGTTCTGATTTTACTATCCTTGCAGACGACCTCACCAAATGCCTCTCTGGCTGAATCAATTAGGGTTTTCTTCAAGGCTTGCCACTGAATCTCCAAGGTTTGATTCCTGTTCTCAAACTCTTTCATTTTTTCTTTTTATTAATTTTTTTAATTATTCATTTTATTATTAATAAAATTTATAAGTAATAGAAAAAAAAAAAGAAAGAAATGATAAAATATAAACAGTGATTAAAACAATGACAATTAGACTAGATCTTTCTTTGGTCAGTTTGATACATATAATGATTACTATTGAATGAAGAAAGTTGTGTATAAAAACATAATGGTAATTTACTATTTTACATTTCATTTGTTTATTATTTGATAAAATATAAACAGTGATTAAAACAATGACAATTAGACTAGATCTTTCTTTGGTCAGTTTGATACATATAATGATTACTATTGTATGAAGAAAGTTGTGTATAAAAACATAATGGCTTTAATAAAAATTTAATAAATTTGCCTTTTCATACAATTTCTAGTTATTTGGTTGGTTTAATTTTGGAGTGATCTTGCTTACATTCCTATTTACACATTCATCAAATTTTCACTCATTTACATTAAACAAGTTAATTTTAGAGTCAACTTGTTTTCATACAAAACAGAAGTAATTACATAATTCAGCAACATCAAACTTCCAAAGGTATGCCCACTATCTTTTAAATTTTTGAAAGATATAGTTGATTCAGTTAATTCATCATCATCAAATTCTTGACATGTACACTCAAGGGTTGTACAGAAATACACCACTTATGAAGAAATTACACCACTACTAACTTTCTATCAACAATTTTTCTCCAAATCAATCTGTTATCTGTCAAGACTCCAACATTATCAGATTTTATATTTTTGTCTTCTAAGGCACTTTTTACTATATCAATCCACCTATATCTGGGTCCTTTTCCTGCCAACCTGGCAGAGAACACTTGTTCTGCTAATCTTTCCTCTCCCATTCTATTTAAGTGACCATACCACCTGAGATTACCTCTGCTAACACATTCCTGGATGCTAATAATGGCAAGTTCTATCTTAATATCCTAATTTTTAATGTAATATTGCCATTGATGCCATCTATTCATGCCCCTAATCTTCCACAGGATTCTCATATATGTGGCCTCCAGTCTTTGGTCAAGTGTTTATTTCAAGTCAAATGGGATAAGAGAAATTATTGGATAAGATATATGGGATATGAGAGAAACTTCTGTCTTATCCCATATACATTTATTCAGTTGACTTCCTACCATACTGACTTTGTTGATTCTGTTGTCTATTTCGATATTTAATTTACCATCTTCACTAAAAATTGTGCCTAAGTACCTGAAATGTTTTACTTTTTCTATAGGTTCTCTTCATAATGCAGTTGATATTTTCAATGCTTCTGGTTATTTTCATTGTCTTTGTCTTGTTATTGCTGATTTTCATACCCAATATATTACAACAGTTAATCAATTTAGTCAGGGAATCTTGATTGTACAGAGGGAATAATGCACATCCTTGTCTGACACCAGATTTAACATCAAACCATCTTCCTGTACTTCCTTCCATTCTAACTGCTAACTTACTATTCAAATAAAGATGAAGTATTGCTTAATATAATGCCCCAATGACACCATATAACTGTAGCATTTTGAATAGCTTTTCTCTTGACACCTTGTCATATGCTTTTTGTAGGTCTACAAAACTTAAATACAGATCTTTGTGATATTCCAATGATTTCTCAACTATTTGTTGTAAAGTGAAAATCTGATCCTGACAGCCTCTATTTGGCCTGAATATAGCTTGTTCTTCACCAAGCTTCCCTGCCATAATCCTTCTCAACTGTTTCTCACGTATACTTGCATAAATCTTACCATGAACACTCAGTAGGGAAATACCTCTGTAATTCTCACATTCAGTTTTATTTCCCTTCTTGTATATGGGTACTATGAGAACTCTACTCTACTAATCATCTGGAATTTGTCCCTCTGTCCAGGCCTTCTGAACTATGCAGTGCAGCAACTGCAAGACTTTTATACCTCCATACTTAAGCATTTCTGGTCGAATATCATCTACTCCTGCATTTCAGTAGTAGATGAAGATGTTTCCACATTTCAGGCTTATGATGGCTTTTTTCTAACTGTGCTATCACTGCTTGTTTCATTTAGCAATTTTTTGAAGTAATTGCTCCATACATCAAAGGATATCTTTCTCCAGTTTTCATATCACTTTTATCATCTCTAATTCCTTTTATAGTACTCTTTCCTCTGTTTCTGAGCTTTTTTCAACAGCCTCCAGAATATTTTGGCACCTTCTTGCTATTTATTTTCCATGACTTTTGTTTAGCTTTCTTACATTTGTCTCTGTATTCTCTAACAGCACATGCAGACTTATTCACCAGGAACGTTTGATATGCTTTCTTCTTTTCCTTCATTGCCTCTTTAACTTCCTGTGTCCAGCATGGAGTTCTGATATTTCTATCCTTGCAGACAACCTCACCACTTGCCACTCTGGCTGAATCAATCAATGATTTTTTCAAGATTTGCCACTGAACCTCCAAGGTTTGGTTCCTATTCTCAAACTCTCTCATTTTTTCTTGAATAATGTTTGTGTATTTTAGTCTACAGTTCACATCTGAGAGCTGCTAAACTTTTATTCGCATTCTTCTTTTCAAAATGAAATTAAATTTTATCCTGCTCAAGACTAAATAGTGATCACTTCCGATTTCAAATCCTCCATACCCTCTAGTGTCATGCACCAGTGAGAAAACATCACTATCAACAGTAGCATAGTCAATGAGACTTTTCTTATTCCTTGCTTCTCCTCTCCATGTGAATTTATGAACATTTTTATGTTGGAACATTGTGTTAGTAATAACCAGTCCATGTCATCAGCAGAAATCCAACAAGTATTTGCCATTATTATTAGCTTTGCTCTTTTCTCCAAATTTTCCCAAATTATTTCTGTATGTCTGACCATCATTTCCCACTCTGCTATTTAGATACCTAACAAGGACCAATTTTTCTTTTTTTCATTGTCAGTTGCTTTCTCTAAAGCCTCAAAAATTTCCTCCACTTCTACCTTAGTAGAACCTTCTGTGGAACTATAGGCAGAAATAAGTCTCATTGTCCAGTTCTCCATTCTGATATTTGCCCACATCACTCTACTTGATATTGCCTGCCATTCAAGAGGATTAGCCTTATATTTAGTGTTGAATACTATAGCTACTCCTTCTTTTTCCTGATTGTTATTGCCTGAATATAACATTTTGTATTACTGCTTAGAAAGATCTCACCAGTTTTTGTCTTTTTTTGTTTCAGTCACCCCTATTATATCGATTTGGTACTAATTCAAGTTCTCAGGAAGCTCCATTTCTTTGCTATTCAGGTTTCTTTTGTTGATAGTACCGATCTTGAACTCTGGTGATGTTGAGTTGGGGTGTTGGTCAGGATTAGTTGCCATAGCTGACTTTTCACCCTAGTTCACTGCGAGAACAACAAGACCTTGTTTAACCAGGTGATGTCCCAGCAAGCATAAAATTCTGTTCACAAATAAAATAATGGTACCGCATGAAAATTTAGTGAATTTTATTCTCAAATTTATATCATAATTCTCTAATTATGCATTAAATAGTAGTAAAAAAAAAGACAGGTTATGGAAGGAGCAGCATAAATGCAAGATGCATTCCTGCAGGGTAATTATTAATAAGTATAGTTTTTAATTAGTAGTATACATCACAAAGTCCCCTATTAATGAGTAGTCAGAGCAATCAATGAATTTTTTTTCTTCAAATTATCATTACAAGAAAATGTTCCTTTCATATACATATGTTCCTTCATATATTACATCATTTAGTAACATTTATTGCATCAGGAGATTACTTTATCATCATCATCATCATCATCAAATTCCTGCCATGTACCCTCAAGGGGTGTACAGGATATGACAGTACTACATGAAAAAATTACATCATTACTAACTTCCTATCTACAATTTTCCTCCAAATCAGTCTGTTACTTGTCAAGACTCCAACATTATCAGATCTTATATTTCTATCGTCTAAGGCACTTTGTACCGTATCAATCCACCTATATCTTGGTCTTCCTCTGGGTCGTTTTCCTGCCAACCTGGCAGAGAACACTTGTTTTGCTAATCTTTCCTCTCCCATTCTATTTAAGTGACCATACCATCTGAGATTAGCTCTGCTAATGTTAATTATTTAAGAAAGAACCAGCAATACATTTAACAAAAAATAAAAACATGCATAACTGATTCAGTCTTAATTAGAAAAGAAATAAGTTATGCATGTTTTTATTTTTTGTTATATATGTTAAATATAAGTTATATATTTAAAAATTTAGGTACGAGGGGAGGGGGGGGGGTTAGTTAGTCATAATGATCATATACTGCATGAATTTTGGGCATTGGGGACATCTTCTGGATGTGCTTTCTGAACTGCAGGAAAATAATTAATTTATAAAAAAAAAAAGGCTTTCTGATAGAGACATAATGTGGAGTTTCAGAAGTTGGAAATCAAATTCTTGAATTAATTGAATTCATACAGTTGAATTAATTAAGAACATAAATAAAATTATGTTCTAAAATTGTCTATGATGATTTCTTTGTCTTTCAATTCGTGATTGGTCATTTAAGATGTAATCTGTAGCCAAAATTAAGTGAGGCACCATCCTTATTGTTTGTCTTTTGCATATACACCAACACTTTCATGCAACCCTAGACACAATAATATAAATGGGTTAATACCAGAAGATCTGGCCAGCCAAGTATAAGGACAATCTAATAGTTGAAACGAGACAATGATTCAGATAATCAGAAACCAGTTAGTAAAAACTGTTTAAGTTACATCATAATGGAAATACACTATTGTGACAGTAAAAGAACATAGTCCAAAAGACAAGAAATTTCAATTTATGTAAAGTTAAGATATGTTTCCCCACTGAAATTATCAGTAAACATGTATGCTCTAAATAACTGCATTAACACAACTAACATCAGAAACTGAATCACCTGCTGAAGAAGCATTTTCATAAGCTCAGTGACATTCATTACAAGTATTATTCACTCCATCTCAAGTAAGGGATGATCCATTGGTGAATAAAGTGTATCTGCACAATCAGAATTTCAGAGCATCTACAACAAAAGTTTGCCTAAGTCTTACCTGAATGTCTGAAGTGTTGTACTTCTTGCAAATGCCATGAACTTGTAAGCAGTCTCTATTTATTGCTCAGTGAACAATTCAGGAATTTCAAGATGTATTTATTTTTTGCTATGCACTTCTTAGAACTTCACGGTGCTGCTCAAATATTTTTAGGACATGAAAAACATTTATATATTTTTTCAACTGAAGGTGAGTTAGCCAACCCCCTATTGAAGTAGCAATGTTTTTCTGTCGGAATCCATCTCCGCCACCTCTCTGCACACACCCACACATTTAAATTACAAAAATACATTTAATGGTGAGAAGAACTGGGTGGAATGTGGAGTGTTCTTCCACAAACAGGCTTGAGACTCCAGTGTAATGTCAATTAATAATGATGAACAATAAAATTTTTAATACAAAAACATTTTGTATCCCTTCCTAATATAAAGAGGTAGCACTTAATTTTGTATACAATATTAATTGCAAATCAGGGTTCCAAACATTGAAGAAACAGAAGACCAGCACACATCAAACCAAAAGAACAAACAAAGATAAAACAAGAACTATCATCTATGAAGAGTTGTCTTGCATAACACAAAAATAAATGTACAAATCTACTTATATATAAAAATTATATACTACAAAAATAAATATATATTACAATTAAAAAACAGAGTGTATGTTTCACAGGCCAAAATGGCTCTGGGTGCATGAAATACTGATGTCATCAACATGGAATCAGTTCTGTTTATCCATTCTGTGGATTTTCTTAGGTATGAAATGCATCTTTTTTATGATTCTTTTGGGTTTGTTCCAGACTTCTTTAGATAACAGTGCAAGTAGCACATCTAGTATGGCAAAGTTTCAAGATGAAAACACACTTTCAACAACGAATAAAAAAGTCTATAATTAGAAACTTATTTTTCATAAACATTCAAAGTATGTTTCATATAAAAACTGTACCTGCACTATCACAAGGAAGGATTTTCAAAATAGAAATAACATCCCTGAGATAATTCACTCTTCTCTGAAAGACATCTCGTTCTTCTAATAAACTGGTAGGAAGTTTATTGTATTTCTCACTATTAAAGCAACTCCATTTGTGAAGTAATCTCTGCAAGTGGTCTTCAATTTCTTCATTTTCTAGCAACAGTAAAGAATCCCATATTGTCTGTTGAAGAGAAGTCTCTAGTGACTGGTACACCAGATCTAATTTATGGGAGAGATCAGCCTAGAAAATTAAAATATTATTAATCTTTGGGATTTTAATGAGCTATCATTAAGGATATAATATGATAATAACTTATTATGTAATTTATAATATATTTATGGTATTAAGTTCCATGCTTAATATAAACATGGAACTTTAATACCATACTAGACAAGTATGATCTGAGAGGAGTTGGAATTCATTAGCAAGAAATGTGGTGAAAAGCAACTAAATGAGAACTCTTCAAAATTTAAAAAAAAAAAAAATTAATTAAAAATGATTTAATGTCACTTTGGTTATAAGAATTAATCAGTGATATTGAATTTTTCAACTTCAGTGTGAAACTACAGGGTCACCTCTTCCATGCTGTACATAGCTGTTAAATTACTGGCTACTATTTGAGCTATCATTTGATGAACTTTGTGAAAACATTAAATTTACATTCTTATGAAAGCAGTGGACTTCTGAAAAAATTCACTCACTTCTGCTTTTTTATGATAAAATTTAGTAAACAAGGCTTGTACTTTAAAAACTTTCAGTAATTTTGAAGATTCTACAAAAAGTTTCTTCTATCCTTTCATGGCTGTTCAAGTATGTCTCTTTAACAATATATATATATATATTTAAAAAAAATATATATATATATAAATAAAATTTTTAAGATTTTGTAGATTTATTAGCTTTGAGGATGGGTGAGTTAGAACAGCTCTATATAAAATATAGCCTTGCTTATTAAAACTGTATGTTCACATTTTTAACACTTTTTCTTCAGAAATAAAAATTGAATCTACACAGTTTGTTTCTGTCATCATAAATTCATAAGAAAATAATGTTTTGAAAGTTTGCATTCAACAATAGATTTTAAGATAAAGCAAAAGAAAGATAATTATTAATTATTATTACTGACCTTCCAACAGAAGAGTTAAGTGCAGCTTGGTAGCAAAAGCATAAACTCATGATGAGGACAAATTCATAATTTTACAATAGCACATTACTCTCAATATTCCCAAATACAGATATCCCTTGATTAACGCAATTAATTAACCCTTGATGTTACCACATTAATCAAATATAATAATCAATGATAATAATTACAATTCGTTCATGATCGATTACTGTATTAATAATTTGTTTTATACGGTACTCCTTTAGGAAAGATAAAAAATGAATCCAAAGTAAATGTTTAATAAATGCTTTGACTTACGCTAGTTAATGCAATTTTTTTTATCAAAAAAAGTTATCAAGAGTCGTTAGAACAGTTTTAATTTTTTTCTTATCAGCATAAATTCTAAAATAACAAGCAAATTGACTCTCTAAACCTCGGTAAACAAGAATTCTTCAATTAACATCTAGATCCATATCCCTTACTAACTGCTTAAGTGATTCTAAACTGTGAAATATTCCATCCAGTTCTTTGATTTATCTCCTTTGGAACCTCATCTTCACATTCCATTTGTTCATTGTCTTCATATGCACATGGTTTCAATTTCAAGAAGATCGTTGTCACTGAAATCTTTTGAATTTGAATCCATTAATTATTTAACATCTTCTGCATTAACACCATCAAAACCAAGGTCTTCACCAATTGCAATGATTTCTTCAACCACATTGTTCACAAGATTTTGAAAACCACCTAAGTCATTAGCGTATTCTGGCAAAAGGTTTTTCCAAACAGCTCTCATTCAGCTAGAAGACACCTGCTCCCACCAGTCATGAATGTTTTCAATTGCATGTTTAATGTTAAAATTTTTCCAAAATTCTTGGAGCGTAATTGCATTTTCTCCCGTTGTTGCTTCTACTGCCTTTGAGAATGTCTTTTTAACAAAATAGGTTTTGAAAGTTGCAATGACGCTCATGTCCATGGGTTGTAGCAATGATGTATTTGGTGGAAAAAATAAAACTTTAACATTCTCACAGATCATTAAGAGAATTTGGATGACCAGTTGCATTATGTAAAAGCAAAGTTCTGCTGTATTTTTTAAATACAGCAGAACAATTAGAGCTTGTAATACACCCACTCTTAATGCTTAATGGGAGGAATGATGTCATACTGTTCACGACTCTCTTTCTCTTGGCCAGGAAGTATTCCTCGAGGCTTGCATGTTTTTGCATGGTAAATTTAAAGGCGTGCTAATTAAAACTCTTGCCATGTATATAAAGGGATTGTCACAATTAATTACACTGCTTTAATCAAATCCCATGTTAAGCAAAACCACGTTAAGCAAGGGATACCTGTATATGATATGCATCATTACTGAGTCAACTCCGCCATGGGATCTTTAGGAGTCTCATGCCAGTCCCAAGCCTGGATAAAGGAGGAGGGTCAGTCAGCTGAGTGTCGATGCTCTGACCATAAAGAAAAAACACGATTGTTATCTGGTGTCTATACAATCAAAAGCTACAACATGCTGGCTCGGGCGTCGCCCGGATAAACAAGGCCCGCGATACCAATTGAGTGATCGGGGTTGGATTGAAAAGTGGAATACAGAAAAGAAACAGAAACTGAAACTAACAGAACTATTATTAGTAGGAACGTGGAATGTGCGGACACTCTGGATGTCAGAAAAATTAGAACTACTTCGTGAGGAAATGAAGAGATATCGGTGGGATACGAGGATTGGCAGAGATGAGATGGACGTCATCTGGAGAGATCAATGGATGCGAAGTAATATGGTCAGGACATGATACCATGCACGAAGCAGGAGTTGGCTTCCTTCTTAGCAAAAGAGCTCGAGAGGCACTGTTAGGCTACAAACCAGTTAATGAACGAATCATAGTAACAAGATTTCAGGCAAAGCCATTCAACATATCAATAGTCCAGATATATGCACCCACATCTGACAACACAGATGAGGATATTGACTTATTCTACAAAGATCTGACAGAGACAATACAAACAATACCAAAGCAAGATGTGCTAATTATTGAAGGAGACTGGAATGCCAAAGTTGGAATAGATAATGATGGTTGGGAAAGAGTCATGGGAAAATATAGTTTCGGAGAAAGAAAAGAACGTGGTGAAAAATTGTTAGAATTTGCTGTGGACCACGAGATGATGATGACTTGTAACACAAGATTCCAACAAAAGGAGTGTAGAAAATGGACATGATGATCAAATGATGGGAAAACCAAAAACATGATTGATATGATTATGATTAAAAGAAGATGGATAACATCAGTACAGCAATGTCGAACTTTCAAGGAGGATATAGACTCAGACCATAGTTAGTGATTGCAAACATCAAGTTGAAGTTAAAAAAGAAATATAAATCCCAACATCAGAATAGAAGAGATACAGCATGAATAAGTGAAGCAGAAATAGGAAGAAGGTAGAGAACAGTGTTAGAAGAGAAACTTAAAAGTGTGGAGAAAGAAAAAAACTCAAATTTAAGAGTGAAAAGTGTAATGAAGGCGAAAGAAGATGCAGTTGAAGAAACAGTACCAGAAGAAGAGAAGATCAAGAAGAAATGGATTACACAAGAAACACTGAAGTTAGTACAGGAGAAAAGAATGTTGAAGATAAGAAGGGATACATCAGAACAAATAGAAGAGCAATATAGAAGAAAGTGTAATGAGGTGAAAAAAGCAGTCAGAATGGATGAAATGAAATGGTTAGAAGCCCAATGCAACAATATAAAACAGTACTATGGAGAGCATAAAACAAGGGAGGTATACAAAATGATCAGAACCATTAATAGAAAGTGGCAACCAAAACAGACCACAATTAAAGATGAAAAAGGCAAAGTATTGATGAATAAAGAAAAAATTGTACAGTAGTGGACAAGATACTGTAGTAAGTTATATGAAGAAAAATTAGATTCAGATAGCATTGGGAAACTGACTGAAGAATTGAAGCAAATATTACCACCAGGTAATGAGCATGACATGGACATTTTAAGAGGAGAGGTAGAAAAAGCAATAGGACGGCTAAAACACAACAAGAGTCCTGGTAATGATAATATTACTGGAGAAATGATTAAATATGGTGGTGAAAGTATGGTTACAGAAATGCATCAACTATGTAATATGGTATGGAAAGAAGGGAAAATGCCAGAGGAGTGGGTGAAATCAATATTAGTGACACTATACAAGAAAGGAAATAAGCTAGAATGTAAAAATTATAGAACAATTGCCTTGATAAGTCACCTTGGTAAAGTGATGATGATCATATTGACAGAAAAGATTGAGAACACAATTGGAAGCATACCTTGCAGACGAGCAAGCAGGATTTAGGAAGGATAGAACTACAATTCAACAGATTTTGACAATGAGGTTAATAGCAGAGAAAGCTAGGAGAAAAAACAAACACATATATACTTGCTTTGTTGATTTTCAGAAAGCATTTGACAGTATTGACCAGAAAGTGACATTAGCAATTCTGGAATCCTATGGAATTGATAAAAAACTAATAGCTATATTAAAAGATGTTTACCAGAATGCAGTTGCAGCAGTTAGAATAGATAATGATTTGGGGAAATGGTTTAAAACAAGCAGAGGTACTAGACAGGGAGACCCAATATCACCAAGCATTTTCATCGCACATTTAGAAAGCGCAATGGATAAATGAAAGAAGATGACAAAGGAATATCTATACACGGAATGAGAATTAACAATCTGAGATTTGCAGATGACATTGTTATTATTGAAGATGACGAAAGAGAACTACAAAAAACACTGAAACTGTTAAATGAGGAAGGGAAGAGATTTGGACTTGTTATGAACTTTGACAAAACAAAGACAATGGTATTTGGTGAGAAGAACATGAAACAAAAGATACAAGTGGATGGAACTGATATAGAAAATGTAGAACAATTCACATATTTGGGAAGTAAACTGACATATGACTTGGACTGTAAAAAAAAAAATAAAGATCAGGATTGCAAAGGGAAGAACAAATCTGAAGGCCATGGATAACATCTGGAAAAGTAAAGTGATCAGTCTGCAAACAAAACTAAGAGTGCTGGAAACATGCATCTTCAGCGGTGTACTGTACAGATCTGAAACATGGGTAATAAATAAGGAATCAAGAAAAATAATTTTGGCATTTGAAAGAACTTGTTACAGGAAGATACTAAGAATAGGATGGGTACAGAAAATCACCAATGAAGAGTTCTATCAGAAGATACAACCAAAACAGAATCTAATGCAGGAGATTATAAAACGGAAGCTGCAATTATTTGGACACATCTGTAGAATGAGTGAGGACTGGAAGATAAAGACATTTATGTTTGGTATTTTGGATGGTTTAAACAGAAGAGGTAGACCATACAGAGAATGGATAGACGATATAAAAGACTGGTGTGGAATGGGTGTACAAAAACTGCGACACTGTGCACTGGACAAAGAAAGGTGGAAGAAGATAGTGAAACAGGCATCAGACATCAACGGGCAGTGAGCCCATGGTTCGTGATGATGATGATTACTGAGTCATCTGGGCCAGACCTCTTAACAGAAACTCAAATTGCAGCTACAACTACTATCCATCTTCAATGTCCAAATTACACCCTTAACCCTCCTACCAGCCAATGAGGATAAAATAGCCAGACCACCCCAGCATTTTTCATGGATCAAAACTTCATCTGCTTTCTACCTTTTATCAAGTATTTACCCTCCTCAGCCATTAATTCCTTAATAGCAATTATAGAGTCATTAGCAGATTAACTCTGGTGATGGACTTTTGTGTCACTTTTATTTACATGGTAGTGTTACTTGGAATTTCCTTTACTGTACTAGGATATTTGATCTTTTTTTTTTGCTGCACAATTCGTTTACTGTCTCTCTTTCCAAAAATAAAAACGAGTTTCACATCTGCCAAAATAAATAATCAATCCTGAAATGACCACAGATCAGCCTTTGCAATGAATTTATTTTAGTAATAGTAAATTTTCTTCACTTTACTGACAATATAGATTTTTTTTCGCAAATTTTCAAATGTTTGTTTGCATTTAAAATATTTTGTCAAATATTTATATTTTTAAATAACATTTAGTGAAATAAATATGACATTTTGCTTTCTTTCTTTGCAAAATACCTTTATATGGATCGTCACATTTCAATTTTAGGAACGATTTTTTTTTTCTTTTAATGAACAACAAATGATTATAAACTGCATTACTCGGTTTCTGAATGTCATTTCGGTATCAAAAATTTATATCCAATGGTATTTTATCAGACTCATCGCCTTCTTCTTTTGCTTAAAATTCAAGAGATTTTTCTTTTTTGTAGGATGCACATTATTATCTAGTGCTTAACCACTGTAGATATTTTGAAAATACGATAGGAAGGATATCCTGTATGGAATGATTCAAAATTTATGCTCATTTTTAAGATTTTTTTACTGTAACTCCTCTCCTCGAACTCAGTTACATAATTACTTTATTTTTCTACTGGTTTGAAAGCTTTCAGACAGTATTCAAAGTCTATTCAAATTAAGTGGATATTGACCACAACATTATTTCTTAGCCGAATAAGAAACTCCAAGATAGAAATCTATCTAAGAGTTTCATGCCGAATATAGAAAACTATAAAAGTTCAGCGAGTCCAAGTGTAAGCCAACAGGTGGTACATGATGGGGCATCGCATAGTAAAGGTGGAGTAAGCTTCGATCACAAAGCCCCTTTACTACGAGTTGCCCCAGCATGTATCACCCGTTGGCTTATGCTTGGACTTGGTGAATTTTTATAGTTTCCTATATTCAGCATGAAACTCTTAGATTTTCTATCTTTGAGTTTCTTATTCAGCTAAGAAATAATGTTGGATTCAGTATCCACTTAATTTGAATAAATTTACTTCGCTGAAGTGAAGCCTATTGGCTGTTTATCTCAGTATTCAAAATCTCTTATTTCAGTTTACTGTTTTGACCAAAGAAATAAAGCAATAATATTGTTGTATATTTGAAGCTTCTAATTCTGTACTCTTTCTTTGCATCTGAAATCAGCTGTTCAGTGGTCTGCTGAAATTATCCTAATATTTCATCAGAAACTATGCTATATTTTGAATATGTAAAACTGTTTATGCATACCACACAAAAAAAAGTTCAGTTGTATTATTTTTGTTTATTTTATTTTATTTTTTATTCTAAATATTACTACTTCTACTACTGCTGCCAGTTGCTATTTCTGAAATATGTCTTAGAAATGCTCAACAATAATCATGTTTGCTGGAGGAAAAGCTCAAGTCTTAGATTACTTTTACTGCTTTTGAGAAACACAAGAGAGAAAGTCCCAGAAAGGATACTAAATTGCCTCAAACAAGAATGTCTTGTTTCATTTTCAGTTGTTCAGACATCTTAACACAGAAAAACTGACATTTCTTTTACAGGCTGATGCAGTATTTATGCCAAAAATGATTTCTTTATTTATAGTGATCAGTTTCACTTTTATTATCGAAAAATTCTAAATTATTTGATACAATTATCTTGAAAAAAGGATTTGAAATTTTTAAGATAAAAGGCGCATATGTGTTACATAGTCATTTATTTTTTGGATTGGGGTAGGGGGGAGGGTTATAAACCTATTCAATCTGCAGGCAATTGTTGCAAACGTAAATCACTTCGGGAACATGCTCATGCAGTTTAGTGTAAAATAGTAGCAAAAGTTTAACTGTACTTCAATAAGGTCACATATCTAAACTAGAAGAAAATGTCGTTATATCTGCTGATGTTAGAACTCTTACATAAATATTTTTTCTGACATGAATTCTTTATCAGCTATAATGTATCAATTTACAGATTTTTGCCCTCTTGTATTGACAAAAGAAATATAGGCAGTAATTTCTTCTTTCTACTACAAGAAAAAACCAGATAATAACAGAAGAAAAATATGTAATATTTTTTTTTTATTGGGTGAATTTGCAATGTTCTTTCTTTGTGTTTTGAAACGAAAGTGCAAATGATTATTTTCTTATTTCCTTACCATTTTTGCCAATAGAAAATCTGCTATAATTATATGAGTGACATTTTACCATTTTTCTCCCACAGGAGAAAAGAAATAAGGCAATAATATTGTTCAATCTGTTGAACTTTATTGTAACGGAAATTTTTATTATCAAACTTTGCTGTTTTGTAATAAAAAAAAAAAAATTATTCGTGCTACTTTGAAAATTTCTAATCTGTGACACACACTACTATGAAAATTTAATAGACAAAGTTTCGGCAAACTGTATTCTTATTTACAACAACAACAACAAAATCTTATAAAAGGCATATCTGAAAATCAGTTGCATTAGGCAAGATTGTGGTACACAGAATGTTACAAAAATTAAGAAATAAAACATCTCAGAGAATGATTTACCCTACTATTCAGAACTGTTTGGATAACGTATTATATTATATTAGGGGGGCGGCTCTGACACCTACAGTTCCCAATCCCCTGAGTTCTGGACTGGTAGGCCGGTTCTCCTTGAATTCTGATGACTCGAAAAGGTGTTTAAATTTAGTAAAATTTAGGAGATCACTAAAATAATGACCTTCAAATGGAGTGTATAAGATGATTATGGTTTATGTGAAGCTGAGAAAGAACTACTTTCTCTCTGCAATTCTTTGTAGTCTAGACTGCCATAGTTTAATTTCAGGCTTAATATGCTATAGCATGTTATTCTCTCTATTGACAGATAACCATATCTTAGGGAACAAGCTGACTTAGCTGCAGCATCTGCAGCTTTGTTTTCTTTGATCCAAACATAGATTGGGATACAATACAAGTGAATGTCCAGATAGAGTCTCCCTACTTAATTAACTAGCAGGGATTTTCTTTTGATTGAAATAAGGACAGGTGTTGATGCTGAAGCGACAGATGTGGTTCATTTGATTCAACATTAAGACTAGAAATAAGTGATTATCAAAATGCTCCAGTTGCAATTATGATAACCTGATAGTGGGCTGCATCTATCCATAAAAGCATATATACTGTTTCTTGCAGAAGCACAGACCTGAGACCCATAACTGAGTCCTCATCTGATAAGCACTCAGTAAGTAGAGAAGTGAATCTGTCTGCATCAAAGAGATGTAAGCTAGGATGCTCACCCTTTTCTACACTTATTTACAAAACATATGCCAGGAAGAAATGTGCTTTTTGTTGATATGAATCCCAAGAACACAGTTTCTATTGCAACTAGGATTACTATTTGTCTTAGTCTCAGCTCTGAGTCAGAATGAAGACCATGTTTGTTGCCGAAAATTCACAAAGATATTTTTTTTTATTATTATTTTAATATATGAATATCATTTCTTGATCATGCAATTCAAACAAATCCCCTCACCTAGAGTAATGAGGAGGTCCTACTTGGAATTTTCAATACTACTGGAACAAAGATCTCACTTGAACAGGATTCCCTTATAGATTTTGGAAAATCCTGTCTACCCTTCTACCCCCCCTTATTCATCAAATCATCTGTTGAATGTATTAATAAGAAAGGTGGCACCAGAAGTGTAGCTAAGTTTTTGGCACCTTAGCAAATGTATAGTTATGCACTTTTGAGAGTGATAATTTTGATAATGATAAAATATACTATCATGAAGTCCTTCTGGCATCAGTGCCCTTGACAAACACCACAATGCCATAATGTTCCTATGACTCTGGGTAGTACACCAATATGTATATCTCTTATTTTTTTTATTCTTCCAGTTCTTTATGTCTTCGCCATTCCAATGGTTTTTGTGAATTTGTGTGAAAAGGATGAAAGATTCATATTTAAAATAGGGTTAATTCATCTCCAACACACACACACACTTTCAGGGATTTAGTCCCAATGGCCTGTTTGTCCCTGACTTCTATGTGCTCCAACGAGTGATATCAGAGTATCTTCTGAGTCTATTTTTAGTTCTTTACATACTTCTCTTCTTCTTCTTCTTCTTTTTTTTTTTTTTGTCCCTGAGAGTAGTCTGCTATTCTTCATAGGAATTTCATTTCTCCAGTTTTTATTCTTTTTTCTTCTGCAGTTTTTATGGTTCATTATTCATTTTCGTACAGTAAAGAAGGTGTTGCCAAAACTTCATAAACTCTTATTCTTGTATGCTTTTGAACTTGGTTAGGTGTGAAACATTGATCATTCCTGTTATTTTTAAGAAATTTTAAATTTTGATATCAGCTTCTTGTGAATATGATATGCACAGCACATGCACATGGCAAGTAATAACTGCTCTTGAGCTGGATACCATATCAGCACTACACCAAGTCTTGGACCATGTTTGAGAACAAGGAAAAGAAGATACTGTGGCATTTTATACAAATTTTAAATAAATTTTATACAGCAAGCCCACCAACCCAGCCACCTGACATATCATTCAAGACATTGAAAAAGTGTGCATGCTTTGCTTCTTGCCAAAGCAATGCATACACACTTTCATATTTATAGTCTAATATTAAGCTAAATAATTAGCATAATGTTTAGTTTAAATATTAGAGATGGTACTGTACTGTAAACTGCACGACACACCCAGTCTAATATTTGACATCATTCTAGAAATAGTTCATGCTTAGAGAATTCTTATGAAAAATATGCATAATGTCCAGTTGCTAGTCACTTCATGCAATTTAGGAATTTGCCACAGGTCACTATTTCCAAGCATATATTAATTGCATATTAAGATGCACACAGTAAACAAATAAAAATTTTATAAAAATAAATACATATAAAGGAAATTTAATAATAATACTAAACTCTTTCTTTGTGATGGTTGTAAGTACTAGAAAAAGTACTACTATGATATCTTTTCATTATTTGAACATGAAAAATCACTGAACTGAAATTACTGAACTAATGTGGTGCAACCAATCATTGTACATACCAAATTAATGTGTTATTTTATGAAAAATTATATATGAAAGAGGTATAGCTCATCCAGTTACCAAAATCATAAAGTTGCAAATGGTACGTGTACCCCTAAATAAATCATTTAGCAAAACATGGTATACAATTTGCATATTTCAACCATTATCCAATATACTTTTATCAATTTTCATTTATGGGTATTCTAAATAAATTTTCTTCGTTTCTGTAGCAGAATAAATATTCTTTAATTAAATTCTTATATTTATCTGGTCTAAGTGCATTTCTCGTTAATAAGGATAGATAAATAAAGATTTCTCTCTCCTTATTATGCAAACAGTTTCAATAAATGATTTAGTTTGGACTACCTGTTTCATTCATTATTGTCAGTATAGTAATATTTACTGCAGATGTCAGTACACCTAGATTTATCATTAAGATCTCAATTCTTTTGAAGATGTTTCTGTAATAATTTAGATCATTCTTCATCTAAAATTTTATACTGAACAGGTTTGAATTCATGTAAAATATTATGAAATCTGATTACAGAGCACATTCTCCATTAATTATATCAATGACGAGTACTTTCCAACTTAAATTACAATCAGTTTTAAATCGTAAATATGTTACGGGAATGACTTTATTCTACAATTTAATCATGCAAGAGTATTTGAATGGAATATTTGTTTCACATGCCATGTGACATTTAGCAAGTTAAAATCAGTTAAATACCAGCTAACCGGAATAAATGAAAATGCGAATTTTTTTTTTTAAATTTTAATATTCGTTTATACACTCGCTGATAGTTTACGAATAAATAGAACATTTGATGTTCTATTTATTTTAATAATCCACGTGCAGCACTAAGAATGAAAACACTTAGGGGGGGGGGCGTCACAGTACCGCACATGGATTATTAAAAATTATTTAAATAAATAAAATAACATTAGTTTACTAATTTTTTTTACTAATGTTATTTAAATAATTACTAAGAATCTATAAACGAATATTAACTTTTTATAAAAACACATAAAAATACAAGTTAAACTCCACAACTTGGTGTATAACGTCAGGATTTCAGTTCTGCTTATCCGAAATCATTATAACTATATCTCTTTGCAATAAGCACTGTTCGCAGAGAAATGAGATATTTCATTTAATCATCAACTGATTAATTCCTTGTACGAACTTGAAAAGAGCAGCGCGTACGCCGTAAAGGAGATGCCTCAATCGATCATTTTGTGTTCCGCAGTCCATGTTAGGGTTTACAAACTCGAAATTAAATACTAGACTTGATATTGCACGCAGTCCCAACTGCGCGATCATACGTGTTTGAGGTAGTGTGTAAAAGCATATCACTACTAATAATAGCCTTCGGTTAAGACAAGTTTGCCGAACATCCCTGTCCTCTGGGGACACTCGGTAATTTTGATAGTAAAGCGGACCTGTGGCTGTCTGCCATCTAAACTGCGATGTGTTTACTTTAGAACGCGGCTACGATTCTCTTGGGAATGACAAACGCTAGTCAGGATACAAAATGTGGAGTTTAATTGAACAGACCCAATCTTATTATACGAAAGTGTTAAAAGAGTGATGGAAGCAAGTGAAGAAAATCAATAGCCAAGGGAACAGGAAGGTTTTTTTTTTTAATGTATATATATCACCCGCTTAAAGGGAAAAGAAACGATAAAAAAGAGAAGGGAAGATGTTCACTAAGGAAAACACACACACAGTTGAAATAACAAAACACGTGCGTTGGCTGTTTTCTTTCAAAACATGCTGCTGCACCTTAATGAGGAATGTGACATTTAATGTTCTGAATAATTAAATGGGGATTAATTTTCATTGTTATAATAGTGAACGCGAGAAGTGCATAATTTATTTCATTAGCTAGGTTGAAAATTTCGAATCTTTCTGCGTTCGTTTCTGGATAGTGTGAATTTTCATATATCTAGTACAGAGTGAGCCTGAACAGAATATATCAGCCTAACATTATTAGTTGGATGCAGTAAAGGGGGAGAGGGGGTCGTTGATATCAAGATGAATGGGTACTGCTGCTTCGTAACGTCAGCATATTTCCAAAGATAATTTCCAAAACACGCAATTTTCTTCTATTTATATGAAGAATGTGCGAATGAAGAGCAGAAGCAATTTCACAGACAGGCACTGCTACACACGACTGTGTAGCAGCGCTACGCTAACAATGTCTGTTAGCGTAGCAAATGCGGAAACAAGTTTTTCCAAGCTTAAACTGACTAAAAAATTATTTGCGAACAGCAATGACCCAAGAAAGATTGGTTGGTCTAGCAACTGTATCGATAGAGGCGGACATGGCTTAATAATTTAAATTTAGAAGAGCTTATAAACAGTTTTATTGTGTGATATCCCCGTAGAGCAAACATTTAATTAATATTATTATGTAATAGTTTTGCATTAATGTTTCTCTTGTAATAAAAACAAAATAGCAATTGGAGATTTTCTTATATTTTTGTCTTATAATCCATCAGGGCGGATTAATTGTTTGCCACAGGGCGAGATTTAATCTGGCGACGGCTCAGAAAATAATAATAATAAATAAATATGTTTTTAACATTATTTTAGAATTAGACGTTACAATATGTTTTAATATCGCCTTAAAATTTATTCAGTTGAAAAAATTCAATATTTTAAGAAATTAACTACGAATGAAGCTCCTACAATAGTTGCTAAATATCTATTTTCTGCTCTTAGATAAAGTGTTTCGTGCGTCTAATATTTATTGGTAGCTAGATATTTCCAATGTAATAGCGTTCCATATTCTTTGGTACATTTTGCGCGTACACTAAAGCTTACGTATGATTGATCCGAGAAGCAATAAGTTTAAAGGTCGGTAAGCTAGACGGTCAAGGATATAAAAAAGGAAGTGGAGCTCAATACATAGTCACACATCAATAAAGAAACATTCAGTCAAACAAGTATGATATTCCATTGAAATGATCGGTGAACACATGTGGTTCAATTAAGTGGTTCCCAACAAGTTAGCGATATACATTTACCGAAAATCAGCATGGAAACTTCCAAGAGCATTTTTACTAAGCTATATATGCTCATTACGAATTCACATATATCTCAAGCAAACGTTCTTTCATTATTGAATAAAGTGTACATGTGAGTATCAGAATTTGCCAGCACCTAACGACAAAAGTTCACTAGTAGCTCATAACTTGCTTCTTCAAAGTACTGCACTTCTTGGAAATGGTATGAATGTAAACATTCTAGAAATTACAAGGCAAAACAAAATTACTGACGAATATTTCCCAATCATTTCATTTTGTCTTTTGTACTACTCAAAGCAGGTTATTTTGAACTTGGTAATTAATATTGCATTCAGATATAACACCAAATGACCCATCGTTTTTTTTTTTTTCACTCTTAAATCACTCCCACACAACGAGAGGTCTCGAGACCTATGACACAAGTGTCATGTGTAGACAAAAAGTTATCTGCAGACGTCAGTATACATCTATTAAAATTTGTCGAATTTTTAAATGCGCCGGCAACGAGAATTGGAGACAGCATCGGGAAATTACTGTTGGTATCCCACAATACCAGACCTCGCGATCAACTCTATAAATTGTAAAACGGTCAATTAAATAGTATGAAACAGCCCAATATCACAACGGGATTACTTGCCCACATCACTCTACTTGATATTGTCTGCCATCCAAGAAGATTAGCCTTGTATTTAGTGTTGAACACTATAGCTACTCATGTAGCTATAGTGTTCAACATGTAGCCGTATAAGCTCTTGGAAGTTGGACAGTGATTTTTCGTTTATCTGGCGCAGACGGAACCTGAACAGAACATAATCAACCTAACATGATTGGCATTAAGGGAAAAAATAAATATATGAATAAAATAAAAATGTAATTGTCAAGATGGATCCAATATCTTTCAATGGTTGGAAAAATTTAGATTAGCTATAGTCGAAGGTCGCAGACACCTTCTTCGAACTTTAAAATTCAAACCATTAATACTAAATATTAATACGCAACTTTGTAGTTATTCTATGTTATGCATAAATAAGACGAATTTATTTTTTAAGTGATTTTTCAATAAATCACAAATTCTTTCTCTTATAAACTGAAAGAAATAAATGTAATCACACATATGTTATCATTGAGTTTTACTGATTTTCGTTTAAGTAAACGACAGTGACACCCAATTAGATTTGCTTAAAAACATCATATTTCGATAAATTTCAAAAATTAGGTTCTAAAATAAAGTTATTAACAAATTAATGTTCAATCCCTTAGATAAGTAGTAAATGAGGACAGTGGAACTAATCTTTATATACCGAAGTACGTTAAATCGATCTTTTGTTTTAGAATTCATTAGCAACGGTCATAAAAAGCTGTAGCAAGTCTTTTCCCTTGGATCGAGAGTACCTTAATATTTAATAAGATATTTATATTCGTTATGAGTTTAAGGCAATTTGGGGTGAATTAATCTACCTCTATATACAAATAGACTGTTAACAGAACCATGAGGAGTTATTAACAAGGAATTTAATTGTATTAATTAACTTCTTCGTGAGAAGCAAATTTTGGGCCACTCTGCAGAACACTGCCAAAATAACATGAATTGCAGCGCACTGTCCTTTATTTCAGCGTACACAGTGTATAAGCCTCTATCAAAAACCAGGGCTCTAGACCGTATATCCAATTATCAAATGCCAAAGTTAGTTCTTTTAACTACCATGGTATTATGTCATCTATAAGGATTTCTATTTGATATGAAGAGTTTTTAGGCTCCTGTCTGCACATTCTTCTGCGATCATTAAACTAAGCACGCCCCCCCCCGCCTTTCGCATATGTTTGAATGGCGCAAGCAATTGTTCAGTCGTTACAGAAATCGACTTAAAGAGTTGCCGTTAAAGTGAAAGATGGCTTAATCGACTTTTTTTTTTCGTTTTGTTTTTTGAGAATGACGTATGCACAAGATTTCCTCCCCATACGACTTCAGTCTGTACTTCATCATCACATCATTAACTGTGAATGAAGACTTATAAGATTCAGAGTGGATTCCTAAAGATTAATAACTGTACTCTTCAAATATGCTTTTTTATGTGTGAGGGGGGGGGGGGTCTGTGCAAGTCATATTTTTGATTATGATACAGCTATAATTCTACCCTTAAATATCCAACGGAATAATTGCAAAACGGCAACAAAAAATAATTCAAAGGTCTGACCAATATTTAATTTAAAAAAAAAAAAACGTGACGTGTATTTCTGTGTATATATCAATTTAACCTTTAGAAGTTTAATAAACAAGTATATACATACATATAGTTTTTGAAGTAGATTAAATGACTAGAAACTGAGACATAAAAATAGAAACACTATATGTTATTTTCAATAAACCGCACAGCTAGTTTCGTCTTCTTAGAATGAGAGAAACACACACAAACATTGAGAAAGAATATGTAAATATTAAAACGCCAACGTATTGACATTTGACGGCGTTCTGTGTATCACTTCATTGTTGGGCGCGTGCACGCAGCATGCATGTGATTTTTATCTTTCGTTTTCTAGAGTATCGCTCTTCTTCTAATCAGAGTAGTTTCACTACGAATTTATACACCAAGGCTGTCGTTTCTGTCACTGAATGAAATCACATTGCATATATATACACACGCAACTTAGTAATGTGCGAAGGGCATTTATCGTAATGAGACACCTAGTTCTGCATGTAACTTCTTTTTTTTTTTTTTTTTGGTCGGTTTTCACAGATATTTTCCTTAAACGCCTAAGGAAAGATTAGTAATACTGCTGGACGAGTAGTTTAGCCAGCTGGAACGAATTCCTAAAGCACAATTTCTTCACAGTCAAAGAAAACAACGTTCATAGTCTCTATGGTTGACCATAGTTAACTTTCTTGGGAAGTGGTGGTGATGATGATGGTCTCATCTAACGCTGTCTGGAATTTTGTAGTCTTCAAAGTAGTTTTATAGAGTTCTAAACAAAACTTGTTGCAAGTTTCATATCACTCATTTCGAAAACCACACAATCAAGCAACCTGAATTTATCACAAAAATTACCTGATAGCAAAGCAACAAAACTTGGCGCTCTAAGCACCTTATGGCCATTCCGGATACCTTTGGATAGCAACAACTCATATATGAGTTCAGCAATTAAAAGTTGACGAAGGTAATGAGATACTACATCATGTGGGAGGTGAAATTAATTGCTCCGGTCTTTCGGTAGGAATAAAAGAGAGGAAGAAGACAATCCACCAATTATATCAATTCAGCCATTAAAACCACATCGACTCGAATTATGCAAACGGAAATTTTGGTACCGGCTTGGCCCTCGATTTAAATGAAATCGAGGTGTGTGTGTGTGTAAAAGATTACAGAGCGTGGGACCTTTAATCACAAAAAAGTAACAAAAAATATTTACTCTGGCTTTCGTATTATTTTATTCGGAAAATGTCAGTTAATAAATCCCGATTTTAAAAAAATAAATAAATAAATACAAAAATAGCCAAAGACATACGGTTAATGACGCGCCTCTCATTTTTATAAAATAGTTAATCTGAATATCAACTTACTATAAATCAAACTTTGTGAAATGCAATAATTAAGATTTAAAAATTCAAAAGATGAAACAAATGGAACGCAGAATATTGGAGAAAAATGCTGTTTTCAATACAAAAATAATTCGGAAAGAGCTGTTTGGAATTATAGGCGAAGCCTAAGACTTTAACGATGGCTTCGTTAAAGCTTCATCTGCTAACTGTGCCATGTTCTCCCGCCAGTGCACCTGCCTTGCGGAATGAAAAACCCACGACATCTCCGTATGAGACCAGGTTTACTCATCTTCAAAAGATGATTTGGAAAAATTCTATAACGTTCACGTCATGACGAAATCCGAACACAGGTCTTTCCGATCAATGGGCATCGCCGATACCCATTGAAGATTAAAAAGGGTTACACTAAATACTACTACATTATCATATATATATATTAAAAACGCTTTCATTTAATAATTTTATATGGTAATTATTTTTTCTTCAAACGATGACTTTCATTAGTAAATAATAATATTTTTTGGTTTACCGATCAAGTGTTGATCAATTTTATTAACTGAACCAACTAGTTTCGCCACACTTAGCTGTTGGCATATTCAAGGCTTACATAGAGGTTTAAACAATCTCACAATTAAGCGTAACTGCAAACTGACAAGAATAACTGTAAAACACTGACTAGAATAATTACAAATAAAATAGTATCGAACGTGAGTGAAACACGTATCGTGTGTACAAGATCAGCTAGCTGTTGCTGTGGAACTTTCTGTAGTTTGTATTAAAGTTCATTTCTTCCGTTTTTAAGGTTCTGATTAGGGTTTTCCATATCTCTGGGAGTATTAGGCCTTGATTTCTGTTAAGGTTGACAGTAGAACGGGCGACTGTGGCTGCCTCTTTGAAAATTCTTGAATGGTAATCTTCCTCTATGTAAGGGGAACAGCTTTTGTCCCACTCGATGACATGGTTAGTTGTAGAGAAATGAGACGATAGGCCAGAAATGTCCTGTCTGTTGTTTTTGACATAGCCAATGTGCTCCTTTTTCCTGATTTCGAGGCTTCACGAAGTCTGTCCGATGTAACTAGAGCCACATGAGCATGGAATATTATAAACTCCAGCATATTTGTAGAAAGGATGGTTGTCTTTTGGAGATCTTAGTAGTTTACTAATAGATTCTATTGGTTTGAATGTTACTCTTATTTTATGTTGTTTGAGGAGATTGGCGAGCTTGTTGGAGATGCCACAAGTGTGGCGAAACTAGTTGGTTCAGTTAATAAAATTGATCAACACTTGATCGGTAAACCGAAAAATATTATTATTTACTAATTTATGATCAAGAAAATAACCTTCATGATGACTTTCATTGTTGTCAATCATTGTAAAAAATAATAACGGCAGCTCCACAAAAGTTCTCTGTTTAGCACATAATACTTCGATGCAAACGAACAGAGGCGTTGTTTACGTGAGATGTACTGAGATGAGAAGGTGTTACAGTAGTACCTCTTATATAAAATCATAAAAATCATACTGTGATAGAAAATTCATGACGACTTTGTTGATTATTTCTTCTCTCTCTTTTCCTAGAAAATAATAATAACAAAGAATTGTGGTGCAGATCCATTCCCTTCCACATTTAAAAAAAAAAAAAAAAAAAAACGCATAAAGTAGAAACGTGTATAGAGGATAAGACACTGTTTTGAGGACCGTTGATCCCAAGTACACTTATGATCGCAAAACGCACATGAATTCATATATAGTATACGTAATACATTATTTGGATACGCGAGCTGGCATGAGTGCAGTAGCGCATAAAGATCAATATTTGCACTGTACTTTTATAATTTTTACATTAATAAACTCTATTAATTCCGTTTCTCGTTAAGATACTGCTATGAAATAATCACGGTCCACTCTTAGAACAAATTTGCATTTTGGCCTAAACAGTACTCAACTGGAATGCAGTGTCAAGATGTGTGACTAGGAGTTGAAAATTTCAGCGCAGACGATGTCTACCCGTCTAGTCACTTAAAGCCAAACGAACGATTAATCTTCCTTGGTTAAACAAAGAATCCACAGTTGGCAGTATCACTAAGGCTGGCGAAAATCATTACAATGTTTACAGTTGCCTTCTGATGTAGTACTCGATCGATAACCTTATTAATTTGCTAAATATTTAGAGATAACTGGAAGAAGCAAATATTCACAGCTTGCCTTTCTGATACGTGAAGTGCACTTGAGAAGTAAGAGTTGGGGAAGGTGTTGTCAGAAGGCTAAGTATGCGCACAATCTACACTTAGCCATGCAAAATGCAGTACTTATCCAATATTCTAAAATGTTTGTTCTAAGATGGTGTTTCTCGATCTAAAACTTATCGTGGACAAGCTACATTTTCATAAACATAATATTTATTTTATTTTAATATGCAAAACAAATACAAAACATGAAAATTGTTTCTTTTCTCGTTTCGTTTCGAAAATCATATTTATCAGTGGATCTAAAAATAAAAAAAATTTAAAAAAAACTTTTCTTTAAACAGCAATGTTCACCTTATTCTAAAAAAAAAGTACCCAACATTTTTTGCCTCAAATTTGAAGTTTTTAGAAATGAAGGAAAGAGTACTCAAAATGGAATCAGAGATGATATAGATGACAAAAAAAAAAAAATAATAAATAAATAAAATAAAGATATTCTAGATGTATTATGGCATAATTACTCTGAAAGATTATGAAATGAGAAAGAGTGACAGGTGGAATATATTCATGCAGAAGTCATCCAGAAACGGGAAAAGCAGCTGGGAAAGATGATAACGATTTGGTTTAGGTACGCGAGAAATTGCATTCTAGCAATTTTGTAAATTTAACTTTTTTTTTTTTCCCTTTTACAGACAATATCATGCTGAACCCAAGAAGAAACGTAGACAATATAATATCGAATATTTGAAATAACTCTTTATTCAGTCGCCTACAAACAAAACATTACCAATGTGCTTCATTTGCCAAAAGCTTTTTTTTTCAAATGCATCTATGAAGCCTTCAAAGACTAGAAGAACATTTGACAAAAGTTCATGCTGACAAAAAATATAAGGATTTATCATATTTTCAAGCACTTAAAGAAAAATTTTAAAACAATCAACATTGGCAGGTATGTTTTCAGCGGCATCCAAACTAGATGATGGGTTGCGCGCCACGTAAGGAAATGTCTTACGACATTTCCTTACTGGTTGCTAAATCGAGAAACCGCATAATGTTGATGAAGAACTAATCCTACCAGCTGTTAGTGAGGTCTGTACTGCAAAAGACAGCCTCTGATTTTATCAAGAAAATTTCTTTGAGCAATAATACAGTGCAACGAAGAATTGATGAAATGACCCAAGATGTTGAAGACTCATTATGTAAGTATTTAAAAACAACCTAGCTTTCTATACAACTTGATGAGTCTACTTTATCAGGAAATGAAGTCTTACTTTTAGCATATATAAGATATGTATAAGATATATACGATACGTAAAAGAGGAAAAATTTTTCCAAGAATTATTAGTTACTAAAAATTTGCTAACTGACACTAAACGAGAATCAATATTTCATGCATTGGAAGAGTTTATTAAAAAAAAAGAAATCCCTCTGAATAATATCTTGTCAGTTGATACCGAATGGTGCTTCAACGATGGTAGGGCGCTATCGCGGTTTTATTCCATATTACAAAGAGGCGGTGCCAAATGTATTCATTATGCACTGTGTGATTCATCGTCAACATTTAGTTGCCAAATACCTGAGAGATCACCTACACAAGTCATTACATTATGTAATTACAGCATTCAACAAACTCAAGTCATTCATTGAATGACAGATTGTTTGGACACTTTGTATTGAAAACGATGAAGAATTCAATCGCTTGCTGCTCCATACAGAAGTTCGTTGGCTATCGAAGGATGCGTTTGAATCGATTTTATAAACTCTGACTCAGTGCTACAGTTTTTAGAAAACAGAGATGATTCTTTACGAGCCAACTTGATTAATTTCAAAAGTGACATAGCTTATTTAACCGACTTGTTTAACAAATTTAATGAAACAAATCTAGAGCTCCAAGGAGATGAGTTGAATTTAATAAAAACAAAAGCTGTTATTTCTACGTTTGTGTCAAAACTTGTCCTGTACAAACGAAACTTAGGTCGAGGAGAATTCAGCTAGTTTCCAAATCTATCAACAGTTGAAAAATGTGATGAAGACGTGCTCAGTTAGTGTTAGCACTTGGAGGCTCTCCATTGTGATTTCAACCAACGATTTAAAGATATTCTTGAAATGAAAATGCCCGATTGGGTTTTGGACCCGTTTTCAAGTACAGGCACAGAAGAATCTTTTACAATTACAGAAGAACTGATAAAAGTAACAACAAATGAGGAATTGAAATTAAAATTCCAAAACGGGTACCAACAGTTCTGGTTGCAAAAGCAGATGCCTATACCTTATCCTGGATTGTGGGCTGAGTAAAAAAAAAGTTTTTAATCGCATTTCCATCATCACATTTAGTGGAACGTGGGTTCAGTATGGTCACAAATCTTTTAACTTAAAAAAAAAAAAAAAAAAGAAAGAAACCGACTGCAAATAGCTGATCGCGGTGATTTAAGAATTCTTCTGACAAATATAAGAGCGAAATATCAATAAATCGGTAACATCACACTAGGCTCATCCTTCTCATTAGGACTGTTTAATATTATGATCGTTATTTACTATTTTATGTGCGATTTGTACATATATGCAGTTTATGTTTGTTTTCTTAATTTTAATAGTGTTATTAAATTTTCAGCTCCACCTTGTCCTATGTTTACGTGCAATTCATGTTTCTTTTGTCGATTTCAATAAATAGTTTTAAAATTTCAGTTCCAAGGTGTATTATTTCCAAACTTCGAAAATCTCTACTAGATGCATAATAAACTGCAAATTTGTTTCTGTTTGTTCGCTTAAAACTCGAGAACTGCTGATCCGATTTTCATACGATTTTCTTTAATATGTATCAGGTAGAGCTGGTCAGGTCTTTTTTCTACGAGTGGGAGTGCTGAATAATTATTTTTTATTTTATTTTATTTGGAAAAGGGGGCGGTAAGACAAATGTTTGGGAACCACTGAAAATTAATTTACACCATTTTCAAGCAATCTACGGTACTATAAGACGAACAACAAAAAACCAAACAAGGAAAGAAACACAATTAAAATTTTATAAAGTCATGGCAGTATCAAAATACTATATGGGTCAGAAAGTTGGACAGAGGGAAAAAAAATGATGAAAGTAGAATACAAGCAACTTAAATGAAATTTCTTAGAGCAATTAAAGGATGTACAAGAACTGATAAAATAAGAAATGAAATAATCAGGAACAAACGACAAACATAAGCAATAAATGATAAAATAAAAAAACACCGAACGGATTGGAGAGAACATATACAAAGAATGGAGACGGGGAGGCTACGAAAAGAAGTAAGAAAATATAAACAAAAGAGAAACCTAGAAAGAGAATGAAAATCAATATTTTCATTCTCTTTCTAGGTTTTCCTAGGATGTCGAAACAGGCTTTTAGCCCGTATCTTGAAAGAAGAAGACTTATTTTACACTATGAAATGCAATACACTTTCGAACGGAATATAATCTATGACGTCTCGATTTTCGTCCAATGGCAGTGACTTCCGGTAATTCAAAAAAATATGTTTATTCCGATAAATATTAGCATAGGAACATTATCCCGCTGCTAGTTTGATATGTGTCGGTTCGGTCAAATTACAGACAGTGTGTGTATGGGGTGGGGGAGTGAATTTTTATGATCCACTTACAGTGACATATTTAAACATTAAAATAAACTTCAACTTTTTATGGTTAATTAAAGTAAACAGAACACGATCGATAAAGATAGCTGTTTTTTTTATCTACCTTTATCATTCACTTTCTGCGGGCTTTTTTTTTTTTAATCTGCCATTATCATACACTTCTTCAAGAGGCAGTTAAAAAAAAACACTTGCGCTGTATTTTTTATATAATGCCATTTTATTTTACATTGAAATTTTCATTACGACAATACTTCTAAAAATTATAAAAACTATGGGCAAGCACATGCAGTATTTTTTCTTTTGATTTTTAATTCATACTAGTTAATATTTTTTTTTTACTTCTTCCTTAATTATAATTTATTCTCGTCCACTATGACACATTAAACAAGTCAGTCAATTCAGCATGCCCATAGTTTATGAGGTATAAAAAATAATTAGTTATATTAGTTGAATTAGCATTCCCGTCTTCCACTGGGAAGCATGCCATTTCTACTTCTTTCAACTTCATCTATTCTTCTCTTCACTTATTGCTTTCATTTTTCATATAATTTTTCTTAAGATCTATCTCTCTCGATTCGGTTTAAATCAGAATGCATTCGTTAAATTTCCTACTGTTTCCAGAGCTTAGCAAAAATACTACTCATGTCCATTCTCTAACATTATATTTCTTAACATCCAGACCTGACAAAACATAATCCGCTAGCTTAAAAGATCTAAACTCAATTCCCTGAGCGTCAAGGATTCATTGGTTCAATGGCAGCTACCGCTTCAGGAATGACTTTTAACTGTCCAGACAAATGCAATAGCTAGGTTATGATTTCTCTAGCGTCTTCAACGGCGTTCGTCCATTTTCATCTATACCTACTAAGCGAATCCTTATCTCTCTGCCCTTTTTTTAAACAGGGAATTACTTGAAGAAACAGTAGGAATGATCAAAGAGGTATAGTAGTAATCCTCGGCTGAGAACGGTTTGCGATTTTTATGACATTCACCCATGAAAGACTGAGAAGCTTAACAAAGTAGTACCCAAGCTACCAACCGTGTCCTTTATTTAATCTTAATTAATATGTGATCTATCGCATAATGAAAGTTATCTATTAACTCAAGTATTGGTTCTGTGCAGTTACTTATGAGCTTCACGGTGAAAGTGTTCAGGGTAGAATTTTCGATGGACAAGACAATTTCGCCTGGGACAAAGTTACATTATTCAAAGTACTGTATTCTAACGAGTAGTAGCACCTCCGTAAAATCGGAAGAATATGTCAAACGCGTTTTATTAAATTCAAACCCATTTTTGGCTTTAAAACTTCATAGAAATATAACACTGTGTCACTTTATTTTGCCACAATAAACGATCCAATTAATATACGAATCCAATAATGAACAACGCACTTGTCGAACGAGTATATTGCTATTCATAATGGGAAGGGTTATCACCAAAGCAGAATGGATTGGTTTCGTTACCGTAATTCCTTAATATTTCACCAAAGTCAAACTTGCATAATTAGAAAACAAAACACGGTTTTGTTTTCTAATTTTTGAGGATGAGCGTTTTCTAGATGTGAGGAAATTTTATGCATCCAAACTTACCGATATAAGACAGGAGTACAAAGAGGCACTAACATGCAAGTACGAGTCTTTCGTACTTCCATGTTCTTCTATAAAGCAAGGTGGTGGGTATCCGAGACATTGTCTGAGTTACTACGACCGCTCACGACTTTTTGTTGAATTTGAGTGTGCCTTGAAAACTATCCAAACTTCGATAAAATTTGGATGCATAAAAGTGTATCACATCTGAAATATACTCAACCTCAGACACTAGCTCAACCAAGCCGACTAAGCGATTTAGGTTTTGCTTTGTTCTTTCAATTCACTTCTTATGTAGTACTTGCGTGCAAATATCTTTACACACCGGGTTGTGCCCTGATGATTACAAATTGACTAGGCCGAAATATAGAAATAATTTAATTGCTATTATATCATCCATATTTCATCTTCTTCCTAAAAATATTGACTGAATTGGTGTAGTAGGCCAACATCAACTTTAGGGTGTAGATGGTGTTTCTTCTTATCCCCCCCCCCCAACCAGTTCGTCTATTTTACGAGAGCAAGATCTCTCCTTTTCATTCATCCCAAATCTCACCTCATATTGAAAAACTCATAACAGTGTTCCAGGAAGTCCACATAATTTTTTCAATATCAAAATATGCATGTTTAAAGAAATGTTTCAACAAGGAAAGTGAAATGATTATTTTTCCATAAATGCTTCGTTTCTGAACTCTTACTTGTACATATACATAATTAATTTCATATGAGTAAAAAGCAAGTGCCTAAAGCCGTTTCATTCGGAAGTAAAAAAAAAAAAAAAACGAAAACATTGCCGTACTGCAAACTACTAGCACTAATATAACAGCAGCCTACAGCACATATGAGCGAGAAAGCAGGAACTATTTTTGAAGGTCACTTAACACGGTTGCCTGCTTCCTGGACATTGAAACATGCTCGGCCTCCAGTAACCTGTCTCTCATCCGAAAAGTAACCGGTACCCTCTAGAATAACGAGCACCAAAACAACCGCATTTATGGCCAACCCGTGTGTAAAACCCATTCTCCGGAGGGATTTAAGAGTTTCCATCACCGTCAGTGACCCTCTTTCGTATCTGCTGGAGGGTCGAAATGATTTCGAGACTCTGCTTGGCTCTTTATTAACGCTGGAAATGACTGCCTGTGTCTGTTGCTGGGAAAGAAAATTTCCGTTTTCTCCGGAAATTCGCCAACACATAAATTGGATTTGTTTCTGTTAACTAGCTCCCAGGAGAGTCGGCGAGCAGTAAAATGTCGTTAACTCAGTTAGCTTGTTCCTATTTCTACTTGTATATAAACTAAAAGATAGTGCGTTTTGTGATTACAAAACATTAGGTGCCTGGTCTGGCATCTTTTTAAAACGAAGGACAAAATCAAAACGCTCTTGATCTTACATCGTATTTAGAAACAAATGTGTGAATGAATATGAAAGCGGCGAGCGATTCGTTATTTGAAGTTCATTAGTTTACTGTCCTCATCCACAAAGCACGGTAGGAGAAGCATTTATTGATGATCGATGTTTATGACTAATTTCATTTACTTTTTTCAATATTGATAAGTTTTCTATTATCTGTTTCTAACATGAAAGGACATGCAAAATATATTCTTTCGCAATTTACTTTAAATAGTTCATATTAGATGGTTAAATTCTACCAGGCAGATCGCAACGATGTTACTCTTCTCTGCAATGGTGGCTAAATGAAGACGTCAAAGGTCACACTTTTCATAAATTACCAAATCAGAAGCAATCAAGAAAGAACATACAATCTCTTTAGAGTTCACTGCCTAAGAACATCAGGGTGGACACCAGACTATTTGAAGTCTTGAAGAGGTTATTACCCACTCCCCTCCAAAAAAAAAAAAAAAAAATCGAGTGTTATCTGAGTGTTATTAAAGATGAGGGGAAGTGAAATGAGATTTTCTTATGAAAAATAAGACATTAATGTTCTGTTCTTGCAGCGTTAAAGTTCACTAGAAAATGAACAAGGATATCAGGCACTGATTACGGAAGATGAGCCTCCGTAGTGCAGTCGGTAAAGACAAAGCCATTTGGTCGGAAAGACCTGGGTTCGATTCAAGTCCATGACGTGAGGAACCTTTATCTGGTCTCTTTCGACTAAAGGTGAGTTAGCCGGTCTCATATGGAGGTAGGGTTTTTTTTTTTTTCACCCGGAAACTCGGGTTTTTCGTCTCTCGGAACAAATAAACCGGCCCGTGAACACATATGGATAAAATACATACTTAATCCCTCATTAGGAGGGGGCTCAACCTGTCCTAAGGGATGGGGAGAGGAAAGGGGGGAACCCCACACGAAATAAATAAATTACGGAAGATCTTCCTTCAGCTTGGAATGGTTGAGCATTACAATGTTTGTTAAATGAAAATTGTTGTTATTTAGGATTACTGTCGCAACTAGGGTTATGAAACTAGTGTATTATGTCCGTTCATTGCGTGTATTGCTATGGCGAAATGGCCTGTTTTTTGTGGGAAAGGTCAAAAGTCCACTGTTACATGTAGAGAACGGCGTAGAGGAAACTTCTACTCAACTGCAAAGCATGGAAGGCATACCGTAAGACGGAAGTTTGGGAAATACATCTCCATGTCCTGGAAATATCAATTCCAAGGCACACATTGGTAGAATCCATATTAGCATTCATAAATGAAGAAATTGTGTTAATTACTCTCTTCACTGTTTTCGAGAAAGTGTGGCGATGACAATAGCTTGATTGAGACTTTATCACAGTGTTTTAAAGCGGGATGAAAATAGGAATGCTTCCATGCTGGCTGGTTAGATACGAGAATAATACCTTGTATAGATGGGTGTTGATTTCGGAAGCTATATTTAGGATGGGAAAGAATATATGTCTACTGTTCGCAAATTAATGTAAAGGAATGGGTAAAATGATATTTTCATTTCCCTCCTGAATTAAAAACTTGCAAAACAGTTGAGAGAAAATTCGATGTCCATATTTTTACTGAATCGTTTGAACTAGTAAATTTTAATGCAATGGCTAGGGTTTCCCTCTAAGTTATGTGGTATTAACTGCTTGAGGAAAGTTTAAAGAAAAGGAATTTAAATTTGGTTGCAACAAACTATATCACAAATCTACAAAACATCGTCGTAAATAAAATATACCTGAATTAACATCGAATTATGACTACGTGTTTAATATCACGTTATGCCACCTTTTGCCAGCGGCCTATGGTATGACTGCACCAGAATGCACAGTATTTTTTCCCCCGCAAGACACTCTCCATTCTCTGATTGGAGGAGGATACAGTGTCTTTATCTCACAGCGCATTTCTATTCGAGTAAATTGAAATGCAGTGAATTTTTGGGCAAACACGTTGGGTGATGTCCTTCATGCGATCCTTGCAGCAATTCCTTACATCACATTATTTTCGTGGAATTCCTCCTTGCTCATGTTGCATCTGGAAAAGTGCACATAGTCTACTACGAGTCATCATTGGGCCACATCCATCGTATGTTGGTCAATTAGCAACACGGGTGCAGCAGGAATGACTCATCACACTAGTACTTTTGCCACTTTTCTAGCGTGCAAACAGCTTTTCGCACAGCAGAGGAGGATTTCGATGATGAAGAGGATATCTTGTAGGCTTACGCCTCGCAAATCCAATAAGTGAGTGCCGCACATTATCCTGGGTTTTAATTCCTGCATTCCCATGCTGTATAGCACCTCAACGTCACATTTCACTAGCCAGTATGAGATTCTTGTCAACCAGAAAGGCGTGCGAAATTATGGACGCAGACACCTGATGCTCGAGCGATCATATGCTTTTACGAACTCTGTGATACAATTTTCCTGATGCCTGGAACTTTAACACTACAGTTGCACGATCATTCAGTTACATTACTAACCTTCAAGTGTTGTGTATTTTATTACTTGGAATGACGTCTTCTATCCTGTATGAGAACGACGATAATTCAATGCTATCACCAGCATGCTTATTGAAAGAATGAAGTGGTCCAGAAAACAAAAGTTCCGTGTTTGGTTAGAAGCTATTATGGATTGTTTAAACCTAAGCTCACTTACTTAGTTTCCAAAACATTCTCTGACATTACGTTTACTTCAATACAGAGTAATTCGTTGAGTTCATTTCATACCGATTGCAATAGGAATTAATTGTCTTCTGGTAAACTCTTTGACCTTACGTGATTTAGTATATATATCAATATACCATTATTATGTTGATTTAACACTTTTTCTTTAGAAGAGAATGCTTTTCTAGAAGGTGCAATTTAACTTCGGTATATTTATTTATTTATTAAAAAAAAAAAAAAACATGAAGAAAGAGAAAAAGCAAAAAGTGCTGCCTATTTACTATATTTTTTCATTACAAACAAATGAAACGAGGAGAGGTGCAGAAAAAGTCTTCCGGTTGCGGTGATTACCAAATGTATTCCTAAAGCCAAAAAGCACAGCAGTGACCGTGGATCAGGTGGAGAGAATGAACTTAATTAACAAGGGTAATAATGCGATTGGAAGTGCAACAATGTTACGGTGATGTGGATGGGTTAGGATGCTCGTTACCGATACAAACGGCTGATTTTATTTCCTTGTCCCCCCCCCCCCTCCCTCTCTCTCTCTCCTAGTAGGCCACTTACTCTCTTGGTTACAACCTTATGGCCCCACGTGATTATGAACGCAGTAGTCCAGTCGGTGTTCTCTGTCACGTAAAACTTGCCATAATGTTCTGGCATAGCGAAAGTGGTCGCACTAATGAATACATCCATCTTATAGCAACGGATGTGTGACGGGTTATAACGGAATCAGTACAAGTCGCCAAATGATTTAGGTCTAACCACGAAATAACAATGAAGTTTATGGCTACCATCGCTTATGTCATTTCCACTTTTAGTAATAAAGCTGTGGTGAATAGTAACCTTCGAAACTGAGACAAGGTTATAATATATATGTGACAAAGTCATCCAACAATACAGGAAGCACAAACGGCAATAACAAATGCAGTACTCGTTTCTATTTCTCTCTCTCTCTCACACACAGTAATGTCTCTTTCCCAAAAATCCTTCGTTAATTTTAGAATTATAACAAACGGAATAAGAGAATTCGTAATATATTGGAGTCGGTTTGCATAGAACTTCGTTAAACTGACACCTCAATTTAAAAAGCTAATATGCACTGTACTATCGTAAAAGTTATGCACCTTTTAAACCTTTAACACCATGAGTGAACCGGTTTTTCCTACTCTGGTATTTTTTCAAGCCACTCAAGGCCTCTAATAAGCAAAGCGAATGTGTCGCACCAGGCGACGTAAACCACAACATAAAGACATGCACAAACAATCAGGCTACAGAAGCATGCTAATTCGCAACCTGCTGTTTGGAGAGTAGAAAAGCGATTCTCTCAGCCAACTGGAAGTATGTTTGCCACTTCCAGATCAAATTATTTGGTGCCTTATTTTGCTCAATTAATTAACACACATAGAGAATGGTCGTGATTTACGCGTGGGTTGCTGCGCTACTGGAACGTGCGGATAAACAATTCGCACAAATTGAGACCAATTATTAGAAATAAATTAAAATACAGATTGATATGCATTCAATGAACGCATAAAAGTAATTACCATCGTCACATATTTTCGGCTTATTATAAATTAAAATGAAAAATGATTTATAATTAACAAACAAGATATATCGCAAATATTTTTCATTATTTTATTATAAAAAATACAACAAAAATTACTATACTGTATAATGAAAATGTTACAAGTTATAACTTCAATGCGCAGATACTCGAACTGTTATAAGAAAAAGAGTGGAAGTAGTCTATGGGAGAACTTAAGCAGAAGCACATTTGAAATAAATTTCAAAGTGCAGTACTGTATTATGGTACTTATTTTTCGGAAGAGAAGACTTTTCAGAAACTTAAAAAAAAATTTTGAAGATTTTAATATATTCTTCTCTAACACTGACGGGATATCAGTATGTTTGGTAACTAACTGTTTTGAGAGGGAGAAAAAAAAAAAGCACTATAATTAGAGGCATGTCTAACTCCAGAGAAAATCGACTGTGGATGTGGCTCAATTACAACTATAATTAGTACTACCAAGTTGGTACAAGAAACTCACTAATTAAATGAATAAAAACAAACAAAAGGGAAGACAAAAAAGAAAGAAAGAAATAGAAACGTGAAACAAAAATCAACGATAATAAATAATACTATGAAAGTTTCTTTTTAACCAAGAAAAATATAATCACATAACGTTAGTAAATGGAGAAAACGCAGGAATTATAAAAGATGTGATCAAAATTTATAATAGCACATTACAAAGTTCTTCAGTTATGAATACATTTAAATATATTTCTGAGAAAATACATCTAAATTCTTAAATATCGTCACTAATACTTAACGAATGCTGTGCTTAGGAATTTTCGTTGGCATAGATGATCGATTGCATATAACTTGGGATTTCAAAATTTCATTTATTACCATAGATCTGCTACACTTTCCATATAAATAAATAAATAAATAAATAAATAAATAAAATTAGACCATAAAATTAAAACAAAATTCCACTCTCCATCCAAGATCTGAAAAGAAAGATGTATATGACACTGCATCGCATATTAACACATCTGTGTCAAAAATAATTCAAGAAAAGCTCAACTACAAAGCAATTAAAAAAAATAATAAATAAAAAATCCGATTTTGAAAATCAGCTTAACAGAATTTCGAATTAATGATATGCCATTCTCATTATTAGATAGAGAAATCCTCAGTCACGATGAAAACAAATTTCGTATCGAAATAAGCTCAGTCAACTATCAAACTAAAAAACATAAGAGCAAAATTAAAATTTAATTTTGCATTTCTAGGTTGGGTTCAAGTATGCAAATAAAGTAGTTGTATATTACGAGTCGGTGTATATCAAAATAAATATTCCAGCCAAGTTTTTTTTTAAACATGATTGGTTCACAAAAGAAATAAGGGATAAAAAAGGTAAGAGAGAAATATATTATAACGAACTCAATTAAACACAGCCATTTCACTGGATGTTAATACTTTTTTCCCCAACGACAAGACAAGGGTTGTGATTGAGAATTCCACATAAATGATGGCATGCTCGATAAGTTTATTCTGGACATATTTATAAATAAAAAAGACATATAGCAAGTGATATTATAATTCTTAAATGCCAAAAACTACATTTCGGATAAAATAAAGATATCTAGTAGGACAATATATCGATAAGGTTAAACACGAGAGAGAGAATTATCACGGAATTCAAATACTATACATCAAAAGCGTCAATAAATTTCTCAAACTGCACAAACCTGAGAATTTGAACAGCCGGGTATGATACCCAAGGATCCCATAAAGAATTAATTATCCTTTTAACGGCAATTCTTCGAAAACAACACGTAGCAATTGTATGATCGCATCGTAAAATTCTCCCAGATTTCTCCTGTGTTATTTTTTGGACATGTTCTTACTGTAAATTCTTTAAATGTTCCGGCATTTCTTCTGAGCATATATATGTATGTACGTGTGTGTGTATTTGCGATATTAAGGTTTATTACTTAACGAATCTTTACTTCATGATCAAAAGGAAAGAAAATTAAAGAGGGAATATAAATCAGGGAGATTACACTCACTGAGCGCACTTACTATCTAACAGAGCGATTATAATCACTGCTGATGATAAATAACTCCAATGTATGCATATTTGTGAAGCAGTACTGGCGTCATTGGCATAGTGAAAAATGTATTTTGGATTTCATGTAGTTATTTGTCTGATATTGACAAATAATTAGAATTTTCTCAATAATTTCTTTCGTCAAAGACTTAAATATTAAGTTTCGTCGAAACTAGCGGACATGACTATTTGACTTGTAAACTTTTCAAAAACGGGAAAGGAACGGCAAATCGACTTAAGGAATGGAAAGACCAGGAGAGTTCTAGAGAAAGGGTAAAAGCACAAGGAAAATTTGGGGTGCAGAGCCTTTAACAGTAAGAATACCGTGTAACAAAATGCGTGGGAGGAGGGGGAATGTGATCGAGGCCCTGGTGAAGCCATATCGATATGCCATCCTTCAGTCGCTACAGAGCCGTTGACTGGCCAATAAATTTCCAGTAGGGTTTGGAAATATACTGCCACAAACGTTTCCATTTTTGCGGATTTGCTATACGAGTTACACATCGAATTTTTTATTTTTAATGCAAGACTCCAAATTCAACTGAATTTAGCAGATAATCAAAAGACTCACGAAAATTTGAAAGTGAAATACCAGGATTAGATAATTTGACTAAAGTCAAGAATATAATATTTATTCAGTTTACTCCTCATCATACTAGCTTTGTTTAATCTGTTGTCTATTTCCATATTATAATTTGCAATCTTCACTAATATATTTCTTAACAGTCGAAATATTTTGCTTGGTCTACAAGGTTTACTTGGTCTCGTGTTCTACACTGAGAATGATGATAATGCTTTCTGTGTTCCTGTTTATTTTCATCTTATTGCTGATTTTCATACCAATTGTTACAGCAGTTATTTAATCTAGAAGACTTGCACTGGATTTATTTAAGAATCAAGATCATCTTAATAAAGTAAAAAACAAAGTTTAAGATGTCCAGCTTCCTTGTTATATTCCCACGATTCGTAACCATTTGCTGTAAAAATATGATTTTGCATCTCTATTTGGTCTGAATACAGATTGTTTTTCTCCAAGTTTCTATTCCACAATTTTTCGTTGTCTGTTCTCAAGTATGCTTGCGTAAGCCTTACTTGGAACAGAGAAATTCCCCAGTAATTTTCACATTGTTTTCTTTCCCTTTTTTTTTTTTATTTTTATAGATGAGTACTACGACAGCTCCAGTCATCTGGAATTCAACTTTCTAACCATGCCTTCTAATTATGCAATGCTACCACTGCAATACTGAGCATCTTTCGTCGAATATCTACTCGCGCTTTTGAGCATGCCTGATGGTCGTTTAGTACTGATATGAACTGACTGCATTCCTCTTGAATATTTTATATCACTCTTTTGTCAGCATTTATTTCCTCCAACAACATTTCAGTTATTATTTCAGACGTCCAGCATATCTTTATCTTCAGTTTTTATATAACGGCTATCATCTCTAATTCCTTGTACAGCACTCTCTCCTTCATTTCCAAGCTTCTTCAACAGTTTACTGAATGAATATTTTGCCACCATCGTGATATCTTCTATTTTCTTAGTCTTTCCATGACTACTTTTGTCTAGCTATATTTGCACACAGCTTTCGTATATTTTTCTATGGAAATTTCAATATGCTTTCGTCTTTTCCAGGATTGCCTCTTCAATTTCATAAGTCCAATGTGGAGTTCGAATTTTTCTATCTTTGCAAACAACTTCACCACATATCTCCTTCGCTAAATCAGTCAACATTTTCTTCAGACTTTGCCAGTGAGACAAGTTTTGGTTCTTATTTTCAATCTTTTTCATGTTTTCTCCAATAATATTTACATATTTAGTCTATAATTCACGTCCGAAAGTTGCTCGACTTTGATTCTTTTTGAAAGTGTCTTAGATATTTTCCTTTTCAATATGATATGCATTTGTCATATCATATTCATATCATAGTCATATTCAAGACTCAATGGTGATCACTTCCATTTTAAATCTCCGATATAGTCCTGTATCCTGATCCAGCGTTCACTGAAGATATTACTATCCACAACAACAACAACAACATAGTCAATAAGACTAGATTACCATTATGAAACTTGCTCTTTTCTCCAAATTTTCCCCAACATTGCTATTCCTCTGGTGTCCATTTCCTACTCAGTTTAAATCTCTTTACAAGGAACAACTTTCCGCTTTTCTTTGTCAGTTGTCATCTCTATTTGTCTTGAAAAATTCTTTCACTTCTTCCTTAGTAGAACATTCGGTGAAAGGAGGCTTTATTGCACCAATGACCAATAATACTTTTTTTTTAAGTTTCGATTTTCCACCGCTCAAGTTTCCAAAATTCCGAACTAGAATGTGTAGTACGTCCTAAAATGAAGCTCGCCGTTCAGGCTATGTGCACTGCTGCATTCTATGAATACAAGTTTCGCCATGAATTAAAGTTGTTAAATAAACTGGATCAGAATTAAAGAAACTAGTAAAGCTAAAGAGCAAGCGTGGTACAAAGGAATTTCCAAAGAAGATAACAAAAAGATAATGACGAAACTAACACGAAAATAAGAAAATTAACCGTTGGATGTAACAGACATGAAATCTTAATTGGATATATTCAGAGTAGTTAGCGATTCCAATTTAAGGACGGAAATATCTATATCACCGAGATCTGTGAATGTCTTCAAACAGTACTGTTAAAATAAATAAATAAGACAAACGCATAACAATATACAGTTAATTATTTTGGTTTATGCGATATTACGTTTTAACTAGAAATTCCCTTGTTTACCGAAAAGTAAATTAAACTGTTTTGAAACTAAGAGTAAGGAGGAGCCAACTGATAGGTAGAACAAATTTCTCCTAATGTAGAAAATAAATTATTTTATTTTTTCACGACAACATCGAAAACTGAGAAACTAAATCAATCAATCTTACGAAGATATTATCTGGGATAATAACGAGCTGCAAAATAACCGGGTAACAGGAATGGCAAAATTAAACGATCAATATACGGGTATAACGGATTCCTCAATTTCCTTGCAAATTAAAAGTGGGCAAATATTTTGAGAAGAGTATTTTCATAAAACAACTAGAATTCCTTCAGCTCCCTATTCTCTTATCAGAATTAGTCGATCTTTTCAAATCAGACGTGTATTTTTTTTTTTTCCCAATTCTTCCAAGACGGTTTATCAACCTCAGAATAATTGGGACTTAACTGCTAAAGGAACAGGAATTTAACTAAGAAAAAAGCAAAATCGAGAGAATCTTATTTTGAGAGAGGTTTAAAAAAAAAGAGAGAAACTAGCAAATTAATTATAAAACTTTACTATAATCGAGAGAATGCATTCTCAAGGGGTCGACAGTTCCATAGCTTGAATCTATTCTCTGCCCTTCTAATCTATTTACCTTCCCTCGTCTTCATCACTCTATTATTTCCTGCCAATCTGATTCCGCCATCCCTGAGACTAGTTTTGAAATTCTAGACTAACTCTTCTCAGGTTTCTTTCTTTGACAAAAATTTTCAAATATAGTTGAAAAAAAAATAGACAGAAGGAAGATTTACTCAATTTTTCTCCTTCAACATGTTCCGTTGTAATGTTAACTGTTTCCCACAACGGTTACCATTATTTCAGTAGTGCTTCTTTTCTTTCTTTATTAGTACGTGCGGTTTTAGGTTTGCAGACAAAAGTCCTTTTTTCCTTTTCCCTCTCTCCTAATTAGATACAGTTCCATCTGCTGATTGTTGCAAACGACTTGTCATGTCTCTTTAAGATTTTTTTTTTTTTTTTTTTTTTTTTTTTGAGGCAGTAATGGATAAACTGAGGCTCTTCAGCTTCCTGGTGCAGCCGCAGTCCATGTACTATTTTCATAAGTAAAAAGTTTGATATTTCAAATGAGTTATTTGAAAATAACTGATACGAGGGTGTTTCCATGTTTATGGCCCAACTCGCTTTTAGAGGAGATAGAAAGAAAACAACTGTGTCACTTTTCAACATAACCTATCTTGAATTTCAACACGCTTTTCACATCTTTGAATTAGCAAATGCTCTTGAAAAAATAGTCTGTACTTTTGTCTGCAAAATAGCCTATAACTGCATCTTCCACCTCATTGTCATCTGCAAATTTTCTTCCTCGAAAGTCTTTCTTCAGGATTGAGAAGAGATAGTAGTCACTGGGTGCTAGTTTGGGCTGTAGAGTGAATATTCTATCTCCTGGAAGCTACAGTCCTTCACTGCAATCTTCGCAACAATAGCTGTATGTATTGTTGCGAAGCAGGCGAACACCATGACTAAGCATTCCTCGTCTCTTCTTTTTATGGCATCCCGCAGTTTGTGTAGGAGTGAAACACAATATTCTGCATTCACGATGGTATTCCTTTTCTTGAAGTCGATCGAAAGAATTCCCTGGCAATCCCAAAAGATTGTTGCCACGCCTGGTTTGCGCCATTTCATGGATTCCCTTTTAAAAAGAGGATCATAATAAAAGACCGTGGTTTCATCTCCAGTGACAATGAATTCCAGCACTTCTCTCTCCGATTCCCTTGGCAAAGCTCTAAAAACTTGTGGGAACAGGTAACACGATGCTCCTTCTGAATTGAAGAGAGAAGTCGGGGCACCCACTTTGCACTGACTTTCGTCTGTGAAGCTTCTCATGAATGATGCAAAAGACGGTTGTTATATGAAGCCCCAACCTTGCTGAGATTCCTTTGAGTTTCAGCCTCTGTCATTGGGTACATGATTATATATGCACACACCTATATTAGTATTTATACTGTGAATAACAGTTAGATACTGAGGAAACACTGCTCTCTAAGATATCAAACATACACTATTTGATTATAGTAAACTTTTATTATTGTCATCTGTACCGTTTCGAAAAAGTTCGCTACACCTTGGCACTAAAATATGTCTAGTTATAACAAAAATTAACAGCTTGACAAACAGCATAAATGTTTAATCTCATTACATTCTGTCCACCAAGAACGAAGGATGTTACTTCGCATAACATTCCGATCCTGTGAATAGTCCGGTTTAACTCAAAACTGATGTGCCGCGAAACAATTTGGTACAGATCATAATACGACAAGATTTTTTCAGGGTTCACGGTGAATAATAGAATTATGTTAATTGGTCTGATTTTATAGTAAAACGTACATATTAAATGGTTATACCTAGTACACATATACTTAACATAACTCAAACAACGTAAATTATTTTAAAATAGTTTTGTTGTTCTTGTTAATGGTTATTATTTTTTGTTTGAATCTACCTCGCTTTAAGAAACAAGATGCGAGTATTTCTTAGTAATAAAAAAATTACTTCTTAATTCTGCTTATTTCTGGTTTTCGAGTCCCAACTACCTGAGTTCAGCTCCCTGGTGGTTTATAGAAATAATTTATGCCCCCCCCCCCCTGTAAAATTTGTAACTATATCCGGAAATGCAAAATGCGTTTTGACCATATTTATTTAGGGGTTACAGTATCCGCAAACGAACCGCACTACTAGATGTTCAAAAAAAGTCAAAAATACAGCGAGTTCCAACAAATTCGCTAGCTCAATCCAGACACACCCATCAGTGGAAAAGACCTACCAGATTTGAATTTTGTCTGTGACGCAAGAACATTTTTATGAGATTTTCAATTGTAAATAAGTTAGCTCCGTCTTTTATCAAAACAAACGAACTAGCAGAGAACACACGAAGTCGGGTGTTCTTAGTAGGTCCTACCAGGGAGAGGTAATCCTGAGCAATGCATGCCATAGAAGAGTTATCCACAATGATGTAGTAGAATGAAACAAACCTCAGATATCATTGCCGATCTTTTCTATTACTGTTTAATCAGGTCAAAATCCCTTGGATAATATAGTACCGTATGCTCACTATATCACCCGAGGTCTGCGAAGACACAGGCAAGGGTTTCAGTGTTCCCACGCTGTGATATAAGGCGTTATGCAAGCTATATCATGAAAACAACCGGATCTCTCCCCTTCCCAAATTTGAGGAATGGAAGATGATTGGTATTTAAGACGCAAAATTTTATAGGATACACGATTAAGGGTAGTTTATTTACCCCATCTTATACAGTTTTGGCATATGTCGGAAGAGCACTGCCGTATTTTTTTTAAATACATTTGTCGCAGACAACAAGAAAATGTAAATCTGTCTATGATTTTCCAGTGGCTCATATTTGCAGATCTCAAGAGAATTCTAGCCATTAGAAGGATTTCATACTAGTCATGTAAAATAAATAAATATACAAGACAAAAAATAAATTTTAAAAAATACATTCTTAGCATAATCACGGTACAACCTTCCTATATAGGTTTACAACTTTTAGTAGGTGTGAGCCAACAAAAAAAGTCGATGTTTCATGGTTCTTCAAGATCCAAACAAAATGTTATACTTTTGATTATACACAATCAAAGCGTTCACATTAATTGTATTATCATCGTATAACACCAAGTCAGAATTATTAAAGCGATCTTTCTCTCTCCCCTCTTGATATGAGTGATGCACTATTTATCTACCTAAGATATTACACTGAAACAGACAAAAAAAAAAAAAAAAAAAGGGCTGAAAATAAGTGGCTGTCGTGAAAAGCGTCAATCAGAGGATAGGGGTGGAAAAGGAGAAGGGTACAATGTATGGCATATACAGTGACTAGAATTCACCATCTGGAGATAGTCTTGCAATGAATGAACTGTCTCGAAATTCTACTCCAAACGAACTTTCCCCCACACGCACTCTTTAGAGTAATATTTACAGTAGACCGAAGCCTAGAGCGTGTAACGAAGCAGTACGAAGTCATTCACCGAAAGGAGAAGTCGGCGAACTGGTGAACGCGTGAGTTTAACGAATCATTAGAAAGGCTACGGAACCACAAAAACGGAGTCGGCCTCATCAAAGAAAAATAAATGTAGCGTGATTGAGTTGCCGACTGAACCAACTAATGCCCTCGACGAGAGGGCGACGCTAATAATGTTACACTGCACAGTTGCAGTGAAGTGAGCCAAAAGGGTGCGTTTGATATCGTTTATTCTAATCATACCAGGCAGACTCTCTAGGTCACAAGTTTTTTTTTTTTTTTAAATAACAAAGGAACCCCCGCACTTCGTTACTAAATGGTGATTCGTGTTACGTACTGGACAGACCAAAGTAAGACATTTTGAAGTGTTTCCTGCAGCTGAAAGTGACACCTGCGCTCAATCAAGTATGACGTATCAAAAGTATCGTTTTTTTATTATTAATTATTATTAAATCGAGTTCACCACACACACGGCAAGACAATGTTGTGCTCTAGAAAATTTATGTTCTCGAATAACAACTCGACGGATAATTTTTAAGATGTCCATAATTTTCGTTGCAATCGTCTCGAATACGAACAGTTCGTATACAATTAAAGCTGTTATTTGCAGGTCATACAAGTACATGAGTTTCAAATGTTTTGTATTATTTAGATTATCATCGTATATGTTTCTTTTGTAATATTGCATTTTTATATACATTTATTCCCTTTCCTTCTGCATCGTGATAAAATCCCAGTTTTAGTCAAATATTCAAAGGCTTAATTTTAGTAATAAGCGAATGGAAAAATACAAGGTTTGGACATGAATATACCTTACATGTCTATTATTCCCATTCTTTTCATTTATTTATTTCGGAACTCTTTTAAGCACTACTTGATCCATATACACCAAGTTGTATCTCAATTACAAAGAACTCCAGTGATGGACAAGGCTTAAACTGGGCAGGGTTTAAATGGATGTGATGAAACACACCGAACGAACAGCAAAAGAATTTCAATGAAAACAGCTTGTCATCATGCCTGATTTAAATAAAGCAAAATAACAGTATACTGTACATTAAGATATTAAAATTGAAGTCTTCTGGCTATATTTTAGTAATAAATTACATTCTGTAATTAAAAAAAAAAAAGAGTCAAAGGCCTAATTTCGGCGAAGTTAAAACATAAAAATATATTTCATGGATTAATCCGATAACGAAGCACTCACAAATAATATGAGTGGGCCGAGAATATTTTTGTGTATCCCTACATATAATATAGGGATACACAAAAGAGACTTCTATTTTATGTATAGGTGGGCGACTGCCAATACCGATCCTCTTCAATTCCCTTCGTATAGTTGGGTGAGATATGGATCGGAACAGCCCTCATTAAATGCTTCGATCAATTGGCGCACACAGGAAGTTCTGTTTATCCGTACAAGCCTTCTCAGATGACGACGATCTCATTCCTGACAGACTGTCTTAGCACCACAGTTACGCCTCTTAGATAAGCAATGTGGTTATTTCTCCAATGATTAAACACCCGTGATATCTCACCTTTTGAGAAATCAGTCATCTCTGCTGTTTTCGAAATCGTGGCTCCAGCCAGACGGGCACCTACAATACACTCGTTAATCGAACTCCGAAAGATTCTCTGTTTTTCCCATTGTGATCAACATTATTGACGATTACTGATCAGCAGCATTCTTGAATAGAACACGTGGTGATGCACGTGACCAAGTGTTTTGCATATACGCTGCGTAAGTGATTACGTACATCTGAAGAAAGGTTTCTAATTCAGAGGCCTGTGCGTGTGTGGTCACTAAATGTAGTGAAATCAGAGACATGACCAAAGCTGGTCAGAGCGCAGAACAGATGAAGTGTACGTTGAAAGGAACACTATAAATATCAACGCTCAGGATGCTTTACTCGTATATCTACATACGAGTCCCTATTACTTTGATTGATTAAAAATGCATTTTTAAACAACTACACACTTTTGTGCACGCGAGTTAAGCACAAAGAATTGAATACAAATATGTCTCTAAAACTATTTTTCAGGATTCAATATGTACAGTTATAACAAGCAGACCTATCTCTGGAGAAGAACCATTAAGGATACACGTCATCGCATGAAATAAAATCTGTCCTATCAAAGCATGCTATAGAAAGATATCGAAGGGAGAGTACCATTATGCTCTTCTCTCTAAGAGTGATCCATCGTTTCAAGAAAGTAATCAAAGTAGTTTAAGTCGACAACGCAGTTTGCGTTGTCGACTTAAACCCGTGAACTATTTTAGAGCCCGTCTGATCTGTAACAATGAAAAAAAAAAAAAAAAAAAAAAGAGGCATGCGAAAGAAGCTGTAATACTAGTCTGACTTTTACAAACAGCGTGGAAGTAAGCCTATACCAGCCAATTCTTAAAAATTGACATAAAAGTCAACTCTTAAGCCACCAATTTCTTCACTAATAATCACTGATTACATGATGGGCATTTTAATATGGATTCCACCACTTTGGGTTCCAAAGCAGATATACTAGCTAATCTTATTCATGTTTGGATACAAGCCATCAGAAGGTATGGAAAAACTTAAGCGGTTGTACCTGACAATTCATGTAGTGTAGTGTAATGGGACTAAAGGACTCGAGAGCTTAATAATATAACAGGAGCTCTAACAATGCTATTTGATTGGTCGAGTGGATTATTTTAGGTGGTAGAAAAGTTTCGTTGAAGTGGCCTAGTAAAAAAAAAATAAGGCGTTTGATCTCTAGATTAGAGGTGAGCTGGGTTTGTTTTGAAGTACGACCGAAGCAATTGAGGCTATGAAGCAGTGTATAAAGACAGTTAGTTTGTAGAGTAGTACTCATAGATTATCAACCTTACCTATCTAGAATACTAATTAAGTACGGAAAAAATCATACAAAACTTTCTATTATACCCCTATTTTTTTTAAATAAAATATATTTATGGCAAGCTAATTGCACGAAGAAATACAAGAAGCGTCAATATGTGAAAACCAGTGAATTTCCTTAAAGCAGCCTAAATTGCCAAAGCAGTTTTTGGTTGCAAGTACAGTCAAAGCTACTAAGGTTATGGAATCTACTATATTAGATCTATCAATTAACGTATGTCTGTTCTGGAGATGAAAAAGACAAATTTACACACACAAAAAAAAAGCCTGCTCCTGTGAGAGACTAACTCCCCTTCAGTCGAAAAACTTGCACGATTTCGAAGGGATCAATGTCTTTTCAGCGGAAGAACAAATTCTGCGAAAACGCTGCACTCTGTAAATGGCCACGTACATCTAAGCAACACATGAGATCCTGATGAATGTCTTTATCATCGTTCACTGTCATTGTACCCATGTACTACGTTTGATAATTATTTACTTTATTATTATTGTGACCAATCCTTATGCAACATATGCCATGATTAATAGTAACGATGAGCACAGACCCAAGTGCGATGGACAGAGGGAGAAGTTGAGTAGCGCCATAACTAGCACACCGTGAAACGCAGACATGCGAAAAGACCCGAGAGTTCAGCAGGTGAAAGTGTTCAGGGGATCTCTGCGAAAGAAGCTCGTCTAAATCAGTACTTAAGGTTTCAAAACTTTCACTGCCACTGACAGCTTGTTCACAATTTCGAACTTAAGAAAAGCATACTGAATTAAAATAAGTTGACTACGGAGTCTGAGAAAAGTGGAAGAACACTTAGGCAAACACAAATCTGTATATTCGCATGTATTGTTGAGAACATTGAGAGCTTAATATAAAAGACTGAGAATTACTGCGTACCTACAAGCTGGATAATGGTCACTAATGCGAGAAGGAAGCAAAATCATTTTCGACTCAATCAAATATTTATTAACAATATGCAAATGAATTTAAGGGAACTTGTCGTTTAGTCAGTTATCAAAGAAAATAGCAATCAATTCTCTAAAGGGAATCATAAAACATACAGTACAAAAGAAAGGAATAAATAAATACACAAACCAATTTCGAAATTCAGTCACGTAAAGTTTTAAAGTCAATAACCCATGTAAGTGAATGTTTTTTTGTGGCCGTACACCCAATTTCAAAACAGATTAAGGCCAAAGGTGGAGTATTGTTTATGCCTACAATATTCTAAGCTACTTAACAATAATAGTACTCGTCTCTTTATTACTTATACCCCAATTGAAAAATTTATATATGTTTAAAAGAATACACACACACACGAACAGAAAGTTGTATATTGCACCACTTCATACAATAATACACTCAAGAAATCGTTGTATAAGTTTTAAGGGGAAAATAAATAAATAATAACCGGCGCATTTGTAAGCTCACAAACGTATGGAAATACTGACTTTGCAATTCTGATGCTTTATTTCAATCAAATTCAGAAGGTCTGACCTGACTACTAATCATAGAAATAAATACACTTTCTACAGCCACACAACTTCGTCCAGTTCGGCCTGCTCAGAATTCTAATGCCTGATCTGAAATAAAAGAAACTGATGCTATATTTAGTACAAACGTAGAAACGCGTCAGTCACTAGAAGTCTTTATGCATCTTTTCGTCCCGTAATATTTTAATGTTACATCAGGGAGAACTGGGCAAGATTCATAGCAGTGAGCAAAAATTTTAGGTGACACTTCACCTTGTTTTTATTTTACCTTCTCCATCACCGCTCTTGTTCCTTTTCGCCAAAAAAGTGATGTTGTTTAAATGCAACATCATATGATAAAATCTTGTTGCTTTTTTTTTGATCAATAAATAAAAAATAAGCTGAAGACTAGTTGTATCCCCCACAGGACTTTCTACTGTAACACTACCAATGATCGATGGACTCAAAGAGCGAACATAATTCCAATTCATCCAGAGCTAGCAATTGATAATAAATGAAAATCAAAAAGCTTAAAAATCCTACTTTAAAGTTGAACTGTCAACGGGAACTTCGTACACGTGAAGAAATAATAAACTTTAATTAATTTTAACACGGTTCGTTGAAAAATCCAGTAGGATGTTATCTCACAAGGCAGTAAAAGACAACTCATTTCTAATGTATTTCAATTATCCAAATAACTTTGGAAAGTTGTACTCGCTTTTCTATCTTAATCTTTTAAATTAAAAAGAATTGTGTTAGATCATAAAATCAGATCTTCTCCCCCCCCCCCACCATTTCCTCTCCGCCTGGTTCCGACTGTGAAGTCATTTTCTATCCAACTACTCATATGGACATTTTGCGCTTCAATTTTTCTTAGCGCCCCCCCCCCCCTTTTCTATTTCAGCGAGAGAAGCCCTTGATGTTCCGGCAGTGTAGTTCATCACTGATAGCGATTCTTTGCATGTTATACTTGTCAGCTAGCGTGACAGGCAATTTATGGGTGGGATGTGTTCGAGAGGGAGATGATATCTTTCACCGCACAAATACGGAACCACCATTCGCACTCTTAGATGAAACCGTTGGTTTCCCCCCCCCCCTCCATCCACTTCCTTTCTTTTTTGCTTTTCGCATGAAGTGTTTACGTATACGTGTGTGGTACGTATCTCAAAGCACAGCGCTATACGAATAAAAACGTTGACAATGGATCCACAGAGGGAGATGCAATTTTCTGTTAATCGTATCGGATCAGATGATAGAGCAGGTAAAAAACTGAATGATAAATATGGTATTCATGATTTAGAGTTTACTGTCAATAATCGATACACGCTTCAAAGAGTTTCGATATTTTTAGGACAAGCATCAAGCATATATTCCTACAATACTTTAAAACTATCAGATTTATGTTCCCTTTCAAATGTCTTAAGAAAGTGGAATTGGTATATTTAACTACTTAAGTGGACTAGTCAACACTTCAACAGATATATATCAGGCGAATTTGACGAGTAAGGAATGACCAACTGGAATTCTGCAGTTGGTTTCTAAGTAGACTGTCAATAAGTTAAATCATTATAAAGGAAATTTTGATTACCTGTTTAAAAACAATGTCTCTAGTTTTTTTGCAGTTATTTATTTATATTTTTCCCGGAATTCATCATACCATACAGACGTTTTTCGTAAAAGTTTGGGAATTAAGAAGCGACTTGGGAAGTATATATTGAAATCTAACACCAGGTTCTTTTTAATCACAGCTAATCAATAAAGTGTATTCCGGCCAATTTTCCAACTGTGATATCTAGATAACATTCTTCTATTTCGCTAGACAACGTTTTTTAAGCTTGTCACGTTTTCAATATTTTATTCTTGGCAGTAAGTCGTTTTTTTTTTTTTAATCTCACAATTAGGTTTTTATAGTTTCAATTTTTTTTACTAACTTTACTATTTTTTGGGTTTATTTTATTTATGCGCACATTTCATTCAGATTTTTTTTATCCATTCGTTTATTGACATTTTTATAATAACATTTTTCATAAATTACATAATTTTTATGTAATTTATGAAAAATTAAATGTTAAATAACATTTTTCATAAATTCTCGCATTTTGATTAATTAACTACTGCTTGTTCCATTTGTTGTGATTATATTTTTGTTTCATAAGCGAATGTTAACGTTGGTCGAATCACATTTATTGCTTCCCACCCCTGGCTTGTTTATTTGTTAAGTCTTTATTTTTCATATTGTTAAATTAAAACATCCTGATATTTTATATTAATATATTCTGTTATATATTTTCACTGTGAATTGTTATTCCTAGGCATTTTAAAACATTTCGTTACCTGTTTCTAGAAATTTTCAGCTTAGGTCTAATAGGGAATTCAAGGATCATATCGGTAAGACAACTAATAAAACTCGGCAGAATGGCAGACTTAATTAAAAGAAAATACACTTTAAGAGAAAGAAAATCATTATATAGTTATACAAATGTAGTCAAACTAACAATGGATTGTGGCTTTACTCACCAAGATTTTTAATGGACGTTGAGAAAAATGAAGGTTCAGAGAATTACTAACTGGCAGCATGACTGCATCAGGATAATTATAAGAATACACTGATATTAGTTCTGAACATAGTTATATAATTTGCTGCACCTGGTTGAGCAAAGCTCTACTAGAAGAGTGAAAAAAAAAAAAGTACGAAGTTCACTTTTTACAGTTAAGGTAAAAAAAAATACGTGGAATGGTCTTCAGTGGGCAAGTAACGTGTTATAGAAACGACGAATTTATGTAAATTTAAGAAAAAATATTGTTATAGCTGAAAGAAAGGTTAATTAAAATTTATATGCAATGATTATCTAATTTAGCAATGTTAAACATGTCGGTAGCGATAAGTGAAAAATAGTATTAAGAGAATGAAGGCGTAGTAGGTAAGGTAAGTGAATAAAATGTGAAAAAAAAAAAAAAAAAAGCGAATAAACGGTGTATATCGTGGTGAGTGCCATCGGTTAGGCCACAGTAGTGTTTATTCAGTATTAGTTCACATGCGATTCGTTTCCATCCCCAGGCAGTCGGTATCAGATTACGAGGTCGTTTTACCTCCGGTGGTCCTCTTTCTCTTCACAGGCATTCATGCCATTGCCGATGAAGATGGAAATGTCTCGTGGTGGAAGGCAATAGTAATTATTCGACGCGAGAAAAGAAGTAATATATCGAAAACAGTCACACTTACATGAAAATTCATTTTAGGAATGTAATTAGATAATACTACTACATCGATACTCTACACGACATAGTGAAAGGAAAGCACAGAGCTCTTCAATTTAATACAAGCCGCCTAACAAATATCTGGAAATTCAAACTAATGATCATAACCAAAATCGTCTGTACAAGTCAAACCATATTTACCTATGAATTCCAAACATGGAACAACACTACTCAACGCACAGTTAATATCATGGTTTGGGACAAACAGTCTTTTGATCAGTGCATTAGGATATATGACAAGACCATATACTCAATACGGTCAATTCTTGAAGAAAGCCAGCGAAAACCTTTAATATAAAATTCAGAAAAATCGACTAAGGTGGTGGGGGGGGGATGCCAACTTAAATATCCATTCTAACCATGTTTCGTGCTCTTGCTCTCTATAGACGAACTAATAGAAACAGAAGACGGCCAAGAAAACACCAACAGTATTTGGCAATATATATACTCTTCAAAAAAGAGGCTTCGTTGGTTTAATTTTGAAGACAAAACTCGTGCACCAGGCATTTACCATATGACACATAACACAGCAATGTGGATCACCTTCATTTAATAAACTATCTCCATGAGATGCTAATATATATGCATAATCTGTATATATTTTCCAATTCATATATGAATAAACTATGATGATGATAATTCAGAGGGAAGATAATCATACTGCCAAATTCACAAAACTACAAATTTTATTACAGGCATCATCTTAGGAGGATGCAAACCAGCCAATCAGTGAGATTTCCTGTAATGGAGCCAGAATACAATACGCTGGAAACAAAGTATACAGAGTTGAATTAAACTATTGCCATGAGAATTTACTAGGAAGACTGCAATTTCAAAATGCATTACAATATATATATATATATATATATATGTCTGGAGGAAACTGCTAATCGAATAAAAATATGGATTGGCTGAGGTCGATATATATAAATTTTATATATTTTTTCTATTTATTTATTTTTTGCCGATGAGTGATCTACTTATCAAGCACAAACTTAATGCCATGTCTGTAAGAACTGCCACAAATGATTAATGTTGTTCAATTACTTTTGTTACTGTTCCTTGATTAGGGAAAATTAAAAAGTGATTATCCATCTTTGATAAGCATTATCAGCAGATGGCGGGAAATAAATCGAGAAGTCTGTGTTTTCCAATAAAGAGAAAAGTGTGGAAGCTAACAAGAAACAATCCGTAATATGTTAACAACCCCTTCCAAGTCTCTCTCTCTCTCAAAATTTTTCATCAAGAAAACGACATTTTGACGGTGGTAGTTTTATGTGGCGCCATAATTAGAACTGTTAAACAATAAACTGTGAGCAACTCAGAAGGTAAATGATCAAATAAGTGTTTATAATAATCTGCAAAAATGACGTGTCTAGTAAAGACTGTAAGATTGATCTTCAATCAATCAGAGGCCCTTTAAAAAAGCTAAATTTAATTTTTAAGTGTGAAAACTTATGTTAGTCATACGAAACGGTTAAAAATATCTTGTTTTATTATGATTTGACTAATGATGGTAGACAATTTTTCACGTACGAAGAGGGAATGGTCTGCATTCTCTTTCGTGGTAATGAGCTAACTGTTAGGAAACAAAATGATTTTGATTTCCTAGCAATTATCAAACGATTTCAAATATAGAAATACTTTGTAATTTTTGCAATTTTGCAAATGGGTGAAAGAAATAATTTTTATTTCACCCATTTGCTTATATCTGACTTATAGTTGAGTTTTATTATAACAATATGACCAAAGTAAAGTCTTCTGTAAGTTATAAATAGTAAAGTACGTTTCCGAATGTAGTATAGAATGAATGAAATGAACAGTCTGTCTGGCAGAATAGATACCATTTTCACATTCCATTCAGATCTCAGTGAGAGATTTTAATTGTCGGTGCGAAACCACTATCCTGCTTATTGGAAATTTGAAGTTCCACGTGTCCGGTGCTTTGAGCAGGATTCCTGGATTATGTAATCCTTAGCCCATGTACAGTGCCAATGTAGTATAGGTTTAAAACCTTTCGTCGATGGGATTGATATAGCATTGTCTGCTGTGTTGCCAAGCTAAGAATTTTGAAGGTAGGTGTTATTTCAATAGTGACATGGATGTGAAGCTTGGAACCTAAAGAAGTCTGACAGAAAAAAGGATAGCTGATTTTGTTATAGGAGACTTGAGTATCTCATATACTGAAGGGCGAACAAACGGATGGGTTCGAGAAAGGATCGGTAGAACTTTATAAGAATCCTTAAGGATGGAGGGAGAAGTCGGGATTTGAAAGGAATGGATAATGTATCTGGAATGATTAGTTTTCAGAGTGTTGAAGCCTCCAGAAGAGCAGAGAATATGACTATCTGGCAGGGATTGATGTGACACATCACCGAGGAGCATGTTGTCCAAGTTAAAGGCAGCGCTACAAGCGAGAACAATTAAACATTATACAAGTTACATTTTCAAATTCATTTGGATTTCTGGGATTCCTCTATGACAATCGATGAGGACTAAAGCAAAGGCCAGTGAATTCTGCAAAACTGCATCAAACACCTGAAATAGAAGTTTATTATATGCGAATTCTGGTGATAAAAGATTCGGTAATACACGAATTTATTACTCGTTCCAGGGTGTGAGTGAATGCATTTAAGAAGAGATGAACTATAAGATATGGAAGGCCGTGCACTGCAGTAGAAAAATTTGATACGGTAACAAAAGAATAGTGAATATGAAATGGATATGACTGCATATTTGCATACTGACTTTATATAATGTGCTAATATGCAAAATGGCTTATTGTATTTTATCCCAGTTGTAGATTATGCAAGGACAAAATTTTACAGTGAATTATTAAAGTTAGGCTCCTTCGGAATCTTTCTTGCTTAAGAGTTTACCTTTACTCTTTCCCAATCCTGCAGAGAAAATAGGTCTGTTGGTTAGGGAGGGGTAACGATCATGAAAGAATAGTGTTAAAAATCAATTAAGGAAATAAATGTTCGCCGAGCAATTAGCACTGCAGTGCTCTTGTAAATCTTCATGCAAATAGTACATACAAATTTACGATTCACTCTCGATTCTTCCAAGCACACTGAGGGAAGTGGCTATTTGGCAGTTTCTTCACCAATTATTATTAAGCCATTACTTAATGTGTTTCGAGATTTGAAAGAAAGAAACAAAACAGGAATGCAACAGATGATGCTGTGCACCTTTTCGGGAGTATATTCTTCTCCCTCTCACCACACGGATATATTAATTCAGTCTTTTATCTGTATACTTAATTTTAATCCACGATTCATGGGAAGAAACGCTTGAAGTAGGCGGAATGCACCAATACTTGTAATTTATGTTACATATTAATAATTAAATATCTAGATGTTAACTATTTCATTAGCGTTGAAAAATTATGTCGGCTAGAAAAGAAAAGCTGAAACAACTGAATACAATACGGTTAAAGAACACAGGAGAGCGACAATCAAAATTATAATTACCGTAGTTCATCGCAGATGAGTTTTCAAGAGGAACTGACTTGTTACTGTAATTGTAACTAGAGCAGCTATCGCAGGTAATCTCTTAGCTCTTAAGATTCTGGTGACCATGATGAAACGGAGTATGCAGGTCGTAGATAAGGAATAGAACGCAGAAGAGCAAAGCATCAAGTGAGTTAAATTAGAATCAAAGTACATTCCCAACGAATTGAAATGTCAACTGAATTAACGTTATGTTCGTAAAACACATTTAATGATTCGCTACTCTTGCATTTAGTTTTCGTTATAAGCATTCTCAATGTCGCTTATCTAAGTCGAAAATGCCTGCTAAAGGATTTTCAGGATAATAGGAAAAGCTTTGTATAATGAAACAAAGATGAGTTAAACTAATGCAACACGAAAATGCCCGAAATGTATGGATATGAAGTAGCATCATGGCATTAAATAATGTATGTGTAGAGAATGAATAATTTAACATCTCTTGGATGGATTATTTTATGTGCAGGCCTATTTTTTTAGTAACAAAAGCTTATTTGCTTTCAATAACAATAAAAGAAAATTTCTACACCCCTAAAAAAGTATTTTAGCAACAATTCGTTCCTACATGCTGGAGAAACAGTATTATTAAAATTCAAAGTTGCTGTTCATAGCCGAATAAAAGTTATCGTTTTGGTGATAAAGCTAGCATTTTTTATGTAGCAACGTTAAAAAATTCATTTACTAGACAACAATACTGTAAGATATTTTTCAAACATATCTCTAGAAGTGGAGCAGTGTATTCCACTATATTTAGAAAGCCAAAAAAGCACTATTCATTCACAAATAAAAGCATTCACTAAAAATAAGGCTATACTGATTTTAAAAGTTCTTCTGCCAGTTTAGGAAATGAAAAGAACGATATTTCGAGCTTGAATTTCTAATTACAGTGAACTGACTAAAGCTGCAAAAAAGGAAGTGCTGTATTATTATGTTTATCATTCAGAGAGCACAACAGAAAGTTTTTCTATTATATAATAAAACACCAATTCTACATGATGTTCAAAACGTTGGAAATCCAAGAAGACAAAATAAATAAGTATCGGACAAATAACATGTTTTCAAAAGGAAAAAATTATTCTCCAATTCCTCTGCCAACCTGTTTTCTGGTCAGTATATTCCCCAGTGAGAAAAATTTCAGTACGCTCTTATGTTCCTTATCATTATTATTCAGGGCAGCCTACAAAGGGCGAAACAAACGAATACTGCAATAAAGTATTTTACTACTATTTTCCAGACATCATATGCCAGATGCTTTTTTTTTTTTTTTTTTTACTTCTGTATAATTAGTTCTGTAGTTGTTTGCATTCTTCTAATAAAAACTTAACACTCGCTTCGAAAGCTATTCTGGTGCATTTCACACTCGGAAGTATTACCTGAACATGTATCATTATTTATTCTTTCAAGGAAGAACACTAATATTCTTAGTGTTTAGATTCTGAGCATTAAACAACGTTCTCAAAGCTCGAAGTTGACTGCTCATAAATGAGAAGAAAGATTATATCATTATTTTGTACAGTGCAAAAATGAAGACAATTCAGCTTTCTTCAGGCAGGTAAAAAAATCGTTCAATTTACAACCGACGACGTGGTTGCCCGAGTGGATAAGCACTTCCGCTCTCCAATCAAGTAGGTTGTGGTCTCAAATCTCAATGCGGTTTGCGAATGGCTTCAAATGGTAGAAGCTTTTCATCGCCTGGTGTGAGACCATCACTAGCTTACTGGAAGCCTGAAGTGGATTGAAAAAAAAAACTCCCATGTTTGATCTCTAGAGCAGTTTATGAATTATCTTACTCTTGAACCATCTTTCGTTTCATTTTCTTCGAAATGTTTTAGTATGAAGGAATACGTCACCGTCAAATCTTTCCCCCTTGTTACTGAGCCACCCGCTTCCCTTCCTGTGTCTGTTGAGAGCAAAGGCTGAATTATCGAAAATTCTAATACAAGCATTACTTGCAACAAACACAATAATAAACAATTTGAAAATGGAATAATGAGAGAAAAAAGAAATACTGAAGGGGGAGTTCAACCTGAGACAATATCTCAACGTTAAATCGAAAATAATTTGGAAACTCTATCCAACAGCTTTCTTTATAATAGAACGTGTGTGACTGCTCGTCACACACGTTTCAAATAATGAACAAATGTACTATTAGAATATGAGAGAATTTCAAAGTAAATAATCATCATCATAATAATAAATGTATTATTATTGCTGCGCTTATGCAGTCTTAAAAGCGGCAACGTAAAATAAAAGTTTCATTTTCAAGAAGTCGTATCTAAATTGCATGCAACTTCGTGCTATCCCAGTACCTTTTTTTAAAGATACTTTTTTAGGAAAAAGTAGGTAAGACAGTCGATTGCCTATTAGGAAGGCGAAACCTTCATCTAAACCAAATTTTATTTCTGTTCGACTGTGTTCAATTCTCAAAGGAGCTGGAAAGATTGTAAGAAAAAGCTACTATATTCCAAATTTGGAATGAGTTCAAGATACATCTCTGGATATCCTCGGAGGAAAGAGTCCTCTCTCTTGGTTCGGTTATGCTGAACTGCTCAGACCACCTTAAGTGGCACAATACAATATTTAGATCTAAATCTGTTCTATATGCATTCAACGATGCGAGATGTACACGTTATCCCGACTCTGTACAATTCCAATTTTAGTTTAAATCTCTTAAATAACGCGACTTGTAGAGATAACAATGCATGAAGAGAAAAAACGGCAGTTCCCTCTACATCCTCCTTTTTTTGTTTTTTTGTAGTAATTTGCTAATTTTAAAATGTATCAAAATTTTTGTTAATTGGAAAAATTATGAATTTAGTGAACTAAATCCTCTTAATACCTTAATAGATTAAATGTGGGACTGCCAGTAATATTCAACCCCAAACAGTTATAAGTGGTTAAATTTTGGTCTTGATGGGAATATTTTTGTAATAAGAGTAAGTTCAGTGACCTCAAACCATACAAGCAAAATATATACGCTTACAAAATGTACAATACAGCAAGTGTCACTGCGATGATTTTTGATATTTAAAACAAATACTTTTTTCTAATTTTATCAACTCTTGAAAATCCAACTATAATGCTTTTTACAGTGACTCCCACCCACTAATGGGTCTAAATATATAGCACATCCATTTGGGTGGGCTAAGCATTTTTTTTCTATTTTTATTAATTTTATATACACTGCTTAGAAAGAAGTCAACGGACCCCCTCCCCCCATGGGCAAGGGGCATCGTGTCATGTAACGAGTCACGTTTTTGGAGCCATACTGAGATGAAAGCGCATGAGGTCAACTGCAAGTGCTACCCGTAGTGGACGAGCTACCACACTCACCAAGCGTGACTGTAGGGTATTATGAAGGATAATATGTAAAAACCACCATTCGTCGGCTGACACCGTTGAATGCGCAGTTCCGGACAACGACTGGAACACGATCTGCACAAAAACATTTAGAACCGACGCTCAAAACATGGGTTTCCATGGTAAGAACTGCAATATGCAAGTCCCACATTATCCGAACCAACATATGGCGTCATTATGGAGCGACGAATCACGCTACACCTTCTACGAGCAGATACCTGACCTGGTGAACGTCTCTTACCAGAGCGCGTAACTATGAAATTCGGAAGTGGCGGTGTGATGGTAACGTCCTTTTTTCCTGGTTTGGCCTCGGACCTCTGTTTGTGATGCCACGAACAATGAACTCTTCCGAAAGGTGCCTGAACATTCTGGACAATGCAATGCTTCCTACTTTGTGGCATTTCTACGGAATTGACCATCGTCTCTTTCAGCAAGAAAATGCACGTGTAATAAGGCTGCTGCTAACTGCGTGGTTTAGACATGAACGTCACCACACGACTGGCCTCCACAAAGCCCTGCTCTCAACCCTACTGAACACCTGTGGAATTAACTGGAGCGTCGGGTGAGGTCAAGAGACGTCCACCCCACAACAGTCCAGAACCCCATTACATTCAAAATTCCCATCGATCGCTATCGTACGCACGCGCTATTGGAAAGTATGCCCTGTAGGATTGCTGCAGTCATGCAGCGAAAGGCGATCATACATCTTATTAAGGTGGGTACCACAGCTGTTTGTTCCTCACACTATGGGGTCCGTTGACTTCGTTCCAAACAGTATTTTTATTTATTTTTACATAATCCGGAAATCTGCTTTATAACTAAACATGGAACTTTTCAAGCAATCTCAGGGCTATAAATAATAATAAGTTGGGTGGTAGTCTCGCTCAGTTCCTCTCTATTTTCATAATTTTGATCTTTTTATCTAACTTTCATGCCAAAAATTGTTACCACTGTTATCAATTTAATCAGAGAATACTTAATTTTTTGCATAATATGCAGAAAGCAAAGAGCTAAGTTTGATATATCCGATTCTAATATTAGATTGTAATAACACGATCCATACAGATGATGAATAAGAGCGAAGACAGTTTACACCTTTTGTCTTACATCTGATTTTACATCAAACCATCTTCCTATATTTTCTTCAATTCTAACTACTGACTTACAACCTAAATATAGACTATGTATTGCTTTCCGTGGTTCTATTTATCTCATTTAACTGTAGTGTTTTGGAAAGCTTTTTCTCTGGGTCCCCTTGTCGTAATCCATTTTTCAGATCTACAAAAGCTATATTTCCATGATTTCTCAACTATTTGTCCGTAACCAGCTTGTTCTCCAATTTTCTCAGCCTCTTCTCAAGTATACCGATCTTACCTAGACCACTTAGTTCAGAGTAGTTTCTCTGTAATTCTCATATTTCAGCTTTATTCCCTTTTTATATGGGTTCCCAATCATCTGGAATTCGACCTTCTGATCAAGCCACCCCCGAATTATGCAGTTTAGTCACTGCAATCTTTTATGCCCCCAGAAATACACATTTATGGTACAAAAGAATGATTGAATAAGTGTGTGTGTGTGTGTAAAATAACTATTTCGTGTATAACCGTACATGAAAGGAAGTGAAGCTTAGTGTTCTCTGATACATCTGAAACTTGCAGGTAAAGTCTAAATAGTTTAACGAGCAACGATACGCGCCACAATAATGAATGAAGCCAACATCGCAAACGAACTTTTAACTGGTAGCTTCAGAAACTCAACACAGCATCCAAGATGACACTAAGCTCTTATATTCCAGCCATATATCGACAGATACAGAGTATCACGAAGCAGGTAAAATAGTGAAAACGATTGGAATTTTAAACGATGGCTTTATCTATGAGATACATACGACAACAAACAAAGATACTATTTGCAAACACTTTAAATCTATTTCCCTAAAATATGTATGGTTACTGAAAATAATGGAGTAATCAAAAATGTGAGGTCATTTTTGAATATGTAAAAACGATACATCATGATGACTAACAAATGGATAAGTATCTTTATTTGCTGATTCTTTCATTGGGTAATGCCTGAGTCGCATTGTATGTTTTATAAGAAAGAAAGAAAGAAATAAAGAGAGAGAGAAAGATAAATGTAAAACAGACATCACTGTCAAGAAACCAACTTCAGTTCCCCATAGTCGATAGACGGACGTGTTCTCATGAGAATTGCAGAACATGTCAGCTTGTTCGGATGGCGTTTGCAGTGAAGCATCTTATGCAAATGTTCGTTTTGTAGAATCAGTTATTACTGTATAGAAATGGCGAATTGCAGAATTGTCACAGGACAAATACAGCGATCGTCGATATTCGGGAGCTCAAACTGTGCCATACTATTTGCATATTGTGCAGAAAAAAGATGTCTGACATTCGTAAAATAATTATAATAAATAAAGAGTTCCACACGCGAAAGAGGATGGAATTCGTTTTGTAAATATTGCAAGACAGTAAACTATAGTAAAAAGTAATATACAATAAAAGTGACCAATTTCACTAAACTGCAAAAAATGAAATGACTGGCAGCAAGGTAGACAGATTCTCTCATTCATCATTAAAGAGTACTGACAGTGACATTAACTCAGCATACTGATCAATATCTCTGCACTGAAAATCATTCCGCTCATGCAAGCATTCTTTCTTTGACTGTTTCTATGGCTGTTGGAAAACCAGTAGAACGCAAGGCAGAGAGAGAACAACGTGCATGAGATAAATATTACACGGAAGCAAAATGCCTTTTAGTTTTCGTGTAAAAGGTAACAAAAGGCATTTCGATGTATTTTCCTGTAGAAAGGCGTCTGCAGAATCTCCGTATTTTGAAACCGTGCCATAGACATAGAAAATAAGAATAAGAAAAAAGATCATTGGAATGTAGGGTAAAATCTTTCTTGATCATCGATGCCTCCTGGTTGTATGTCTAAGGAGGTAATGAGTCTCCTTATTGATGATGCCCATCGGCTGCAAAGACCTCGGTTCGATTCTCGTTTGACACAGCAAGAATATTTATAAGTTTAAAAAAAAAAAATCTGGAATTGAGATAGCCGGTCTGATATGAAGACGGACTGGTTTTCATCCTGTAACAAACAGACAAACCGCCAGAAGAACTACAATTTATAGGTTATGTAATACACTAACCTATAAACTTTTCCAGGCGACTTAAATACAGTCGCCTGGAAAAGTAAAGCGCATCATCATTGTTGAGGGTTATGTGGGTCACACATCTAAACCTAAATCTGCCATCTCTGTATCTACCAGTAGATAGATCGATTAGGGCAGCCGTACTTCTTCTGGAGCGACAAAACAAAAATAAAATAAAATTAATTAATAATTGGGGATGTAAAAGGAAAAGATGCAGAAGAAACCCCTTTACCTTCGATCAGTATTTATGAACATATAGGTAAACAGTTAGCATAGAATTACTGTGCTGACAATCGACTAACTCTAACAAACGATCAAGTATACGCGCACTTGATATTTGTTGTAATTATTGATCTTGTGTAATTAGCAAAGTTAATGTTATCGTTTGTCAAATACGGTGATGAATGTTATCTACTAAATGAACCATTTTACTAGCGTGTATGTCTACCTTTCAAATGTCACAAATAACGTAACCATAGACCCGACAGACTGTTACAACTTGATTCCGAATTGTTCATCGCTATTCTAATGTATATTTCAAACTGAAGGAAGAAGATAAATGTTTAAGAGAAGTATACAGACCACTGCAACAATTCACTTCGATCTCTATACACCGAATAGAGCTATACAAGATAAAATACAAGACAAGATAACACTGAAGTGACATTTCCATTGATGCGCAGTCACACGTGAAATGAATTTTACAGTTCAATATAAAAACATTCGTTGCACAATTCTTCTAAAAACAGTTTTATACTGTACTTTCTCAGTGGAGGGCAAAAAAGTCTCAAACGATGATCCTACTATCGCTACTTTTACGATATATATATATACATATATATAAAGGATCACTAAGATGTACGGTGTCCTCTAACATGTATTGGGTCATTCACCTTATAACAAAGCAGATATGTTAAATTGGGTAAATCATATATCTCTAGAATAAAATTATGCAAAACCTAACAAAACCTACTCGCCCAAGATCCCTTTCCTTTTTTAATGGTATGTCTCAATAAGTCAGCAGAAGTAATCAGTGATGCTGGATCTGTATTTTATAAAGTTAAAAAAGATGTTTTAGTTTTTTTTATTATTAATATTATTAAATAAAAATAGTTTATTTTGTCCAGTCTGTCGCTATTCGTCAGCCGGCAAAATCTATCCGCCACAGGCGAAAATATTTGTCGAGAGGAAATACGCCAAAAAACCGACATTTCAAATAGTCATTTCGTTGGCTTGCTTCCTATTCGACAAAGCATGAGAAGAATAAACCATTCGAGTTCACATTCTTTTATAGGGAAATGGGTACTGGATCTGAAACACTTCTCAGATTTTTCCCTATCTCGAATGATTAGGGACGGTAAATAGGAAACTATCTTATGGTTCTTCTTTATCGTCGTTCCCAATTTCTTCTCCCCTCCCCATCAGGTTTCCGATATTCTATCCGCAAATTCAAGCCCTGCCTGTATACAAGCAATCCCTAGCATAGATCTGGATCCCTTGGACTAGTCTTAACACTGCGTTCAAGGCAATCTGAATGTGGTAGTTTCTAGGATTGTTTGTGAGATGAAAAACCAAACGTATCGAGAAGGGAAAACCCGACATCTCCGTAGGATACAGGCTAACTCACATGGAAAGAAAAAGGTTGCAAAAGACCTTTTATTCCAATGAAATGTTCCTTGCGTCGGGACCAAGAATCGAACTCGGGTCTTGCACAACAAAAAGGAACATCTTTACGAATATTCTAAGACACACAGTTATTTGTAATGAAAACGTGATTCAAGAGAATAATCATTTCACTGCTTTTTCCAGCATTTATATAATTTATTATAACAGAGTGCAAACAAGACCACAAAGGTAGACGTAATTGACATTGTGGACAACAAATAATGTACCCAGACAGAAGGAAAAAGAACAAATATATACGAATATGTGTGTGAGTGTGTGTATAGGGTGGCCCATAAGTCACAACGGGGTTTAAACTTTTAATAACTTTTTATTTATTAATTATGTTTAATAAATTAAAAAAAAGTATTAATTAAATTAAGTTATGAAAAACCCAATCACGTAAATGCCTTTCATTTTCGACATTTTCAGCTTCACGAAGACGAGCCCTTTCTACGGCATGTTTCATAACAGCTGTTAAATGTTTCTGGCTGCAGCGCCCTAATTTCTGAACGAATGTTCTCTTTCAGCTCTTCGATTGTCTATGGCTTGTTCACATACACCTTTTTCCTTGAGATAACCCCATAGGAGCCGTCAAATCTGCAGAACGTGATGCAGATCTTCGTGATATTATTCGCTCGCCAAAAATGTGACTTAGAAGTTCCACTTTGGCTTGATTTTAGTTCGCTGTTGGATTGTGAACTTTTCCATGATTATTTTCTCAAATGTTTCTAAGAATACCTGAAAAAAAAATAAAATGAAAAAATTAATAATCAACAAAGGCATTCACATTTTAATCCCTTTAACTTATGGTCCACCCTGTGTATAAACGGCATATCCATGCAGTCAAGGAACCGCGAAATACACATACAGGTTGAAATTCGGGAGAAAAAAAAATCTGAAAATTGCTGGATCTCCCATTTATCAAATTATACTGAAACTTACGTTTAACTACTTTGGTTATGAATACAGCTATTTATGCAGAGTTTTCTTTGCAACGACAGTCATTTTAACCATTTCTAAGGAAAAGACTGGCCAATAATCTAAGTTTATTATTATACAAATAATGATTTACTCCTGATGATGATTTGCGTGCGCGTCTTATTACCTTCGACTTGAATATACGCAGCTAGCTGAAGAGACTGTGTCCCCTTACTCCGCTCACATTTAGGAAAACGGTGGAGATTCACGTTTTCCTTTGAATATATTAATAAATTAAATCTGTTTACCGTCTTAAAGAATCTAATTTTAATATTTGCACTTATGATCGCCAGTAAACGCACTAGCTGCTATTACCCAGTAACCTTCAATGAAGAAAAGCAGAGCGGAATGTTTTGCCGGTAATGAGATATTTGTAAAAATAATTGTTGAAATGAGGCAGGAATTACGAAGGTCTCATTGCTATATAAAATAATTCCAATCTTTGAACTTCCTTGTTATGATTAAAATTAGTCAAATTAAAACAGCGCACTACCATTCCTCAGATACAACTTTTCTTTATTATCCCCCTCCCCCAACTACCTGAACACAAATTTCAAAACTTTTCTGCAACCTATCTAGATTAAAACTGGCGGTCGTCACTGCACGAAAACAAGTCACGCAACGGCATGGATGCACGCAAAGGTATGATCATAACCATCTCATAAACATTTCTCTTATGGCAGAAACGGAGCACAGGACTGGCGAAAAGTTCAGACGTCGTAGGGAATTCAAATAAAACACGAATCCATGGGGAAATGACCAAATTCATCATAACGATAAATCTTTAAAAAATACGTTTTGATTACAAAGAATGCTATTTACATTTATGATCACTCCACTCCTGCTTTCTAACTATACGAATGCCAGAAGTTTAATATACCATTTGGACAATGAAATGCAACGCTTTTTCTTTCTTTTTTTGTTTTTCCATGACAGATGAAAATTCGCATTTCTAGATGGAGCCAAAATGAGATAAGCATAAAACAGACCCTATGGACAAACCTCTTACAAGTTAATTTATTATTCCATGGGGCGTAAATGATCGATATTTTATTAAAGTAATGGTTTGATGTTAATATATAAACGTGATAGCATCGGGAATAATTTAATGTAACACAGGAAAACACACATACACACTGGACCATTTTTTTTTCACATGATAGAGATATCACGTGCGTGCCTGATTTCTAGCCAATGTTTGTTTCTTTCCATTTTTCTTAATAATTTCCAAAAGTAGAGAACTTCTTCTATCCACTTTTCTCTCTTAATTTTCCTTAGTGGTATTCGTTATAAAATTAGAGAGAGAGAGTTTTTTTTTAGAATTTTAATCTGTATTACCGCAAAATATTTGGCATATTTGCAACTGAAATGAAATTTAAGATATAAAAGACAAATAATCCATATTTTATTTTTATCAATTGCTGAAGGCATTTCATTTTAATAAATCAGGATTGGCATGCCATTCTCTAAGTCAGGGGTTCTCAACCTTTTCCAGTGGCGTACCACTATATTTAATTCAAGATATATTAGATGTACCAGTAAGGCAGTAGTACGCATACCATAGGTTGAGAATCCCTGCTCTAAGTGATTATTCGTTCATATTCCAATGATATTTTTACTGCAATTATAGATTCTAAAGTTACATTTTTCAGTAAATATATTTCTTAGTCATTACATAATCTTTTTTTGCTAAAGAACTGGTTTCTGCTAAACAATTTCTGCTAAATATTACACAATTTTGAACAATTCATATAATGAGATATAGCGCTAAAATGTCTATTAATCCAAATGTCTTGTTTATTTTCGCTATATTTCAAGCGTTTCTTACACAACACAGTAAAGAAGTTACAAATCACGAAGCTTGCAAGGTTTGCCAGCCAGTAGTACTTCATGAGTCGGTTTAACCTTTGAAAACCGAGTAGCAGTTTCATCTAATCGCACGCGTCTTTTGCCAACAACATGGTGCAGAAAATACCCCAAACCTTCAACGAATAGTGCTGACTACGCATCAGAGGAATGGAGATTCCTCTATATAACTTTTTATATGGCATGGTTAAGAAATAAGTTCTTGATTCCATGCATTTTATTATAAACTATAAAAGGAATCAGAAATCTTGCTAAGAGATAATTAATTATCGGAAGTGTCAGGATGTGGAGCTGAGATGCATTCCCGCTACAAGAATTGTTAAACCTGAACCGAACAATAGCTAGAATATAAACAAGCGCAAAATCTGAAGCGCACACGGTTAAACAACTAAAATTGGAATCTGATTTCCAAAATAACGAACTTTTTTTTTTAAAAGCCAGAAATGTGATTTTTTTTAAAGAATACGGTAATAACTGTTTGAAATACACGTGTTCTGGAGTTTCAGCTAGTTATACATCGTAATTAAAACTTTAAAAGTGGGCAACTTATCAAGACTGACAACTTAAAAAAACAAAAACACAATATAACGAAACTCAACACGCGCGCGCACACACACAGAGGGAGAGAGAGCTGAGAATACGATAATCTAATATACTGCAGCATTTCAGGATAATTAAGATGTAACTAATTAATTAATTTTTGCAATGCATACTAATCAAGCATTAATTCTCAAAGTAAAATAGCTATTATTAATATTATTCTATTCATTCTAAGCCACCTATTAATATTAAAGGGCTTTACGACTGGTCATCGCTAACGCTGCGAGCAATCTGGATTGTCCGCGTTTATGTTTAACGAGATTGTCAGGGCAGTCGATCTCCGACTATTGGACAAGATCTCAATCTGAGTAATAATGCAAAAGCACAGGAGACGGTGATTAAATGAAGGAACTGAATACAAACGTCATGTATAATACCTGATGTCATTATCACCAATTAAAGGAAAATAATCACTATAAATATCTTAACTCAGCTTAATGAGTTTGTCTCGAGTCAGCTGGAGGGGGGAGAAGTGAACAGTTGAGTTGTTTTTATATCCATATAAGTTGGATACCAATCTTGCACTCGGCAAAAGCACTTCCGTAGCGCAGTCGGTAACGATGACATCTTTTGGTTGGAAACACGAGTTTCTTATTTCGATGAGAAGGTATTGGAATAATGGAACATTATAAGAGTTTTTCAACTAAAGGCGATCTTTATTATCTTTAGACTGCAACAAACTCTTCTTCCAATCTGAGTGAAATTTTGAATTATCAGTATACATACTCAACTCCCCTGAGGAGGTAATAAAAAGTACTTCTTGGCCCATCGCTGTAACTGGGTAGATATTTCATTGAAGCAAGTTATTCGTTGAACTTCATTTTTATTAATTATTTCTTGACATAATCGCCTCTGTTCCATAATATTTCGGCAAACTGGCATTCACCAGCAACAAAACATTTCTAGTATGTCCTCTCTCTCCACAGAAGCATACGCAACGATATGAGTTCGTTGTATTAGAACACAGGTTTTTGTTGACAGAACTACATCTTTACCACTGTCTTTATCGTCTCATACGAAGTAACATCATCTCGAATGTTCCTTAACCTTCGGAAAGAGACGAAAGTCAATTGAAAGAAGGGAGTTGAATGGTGAACTGCCCGAGAAAGTACAGCCAAGCTGCCCATTTAGGGCCGAATCCTTGGAATGCGTGCCTTCAATTTTTGAAGCATTCCGAATTAATGACAGTGCCAGTCGCTATGAATTCTAAACTATACCAGTGAGAGTCTACCCATAGCCCTCGAACACATAACGCATTTTAAATAACCATATATAAAGGTTTGTGAAAATAAACCATACAACGAGAAGTGGGGAATGGGAAGAGGGAGCTATAAGCTTCGCATCATCAGCCCTTGTACACACTCGTTACCACTAAAACATTTGAAATGCTTTGTCATCTGATGAAAAAAAAAAAAAAAAAAAAAAAAAAAAAAAAAAAAAAAACACCAACATTATTTTGCGTCATTATTCGCTGAAATAATTAAGACTTCTAGGAGCCGATCAAACTTACACCCAAGTGTGAGTGCAGTTCAAGTTTATTCTAATGAATGCGCCAATTTTGCAAAAACTTTTTCAGCAGCACGCTTCTATATTATTAACAGCGATAGGAAGGAGCTCACCAACAGCAGCAGAATGAGACGATGGAAAGAGAGGTCGCGAAGAAACACTAGAACTGTATTAAAAAAAAAAAAAACTACCGAGAGTCCGTACTGGATTATTAGTATCGCGAATGGAATGTATATTTAAAAAAAAAAAAGGGGGGGGGATTTAAATGAATATATTTCACAATACAGTTGACCCTTGAACAACGCGGAGGTTAGAGGCGCCCCACCCCGCGTTGTTCGAAAATCCGCGTATAACTTTTGACTCCTTCAAAAACTGAACTACTAATAACCTACTGTTGACCGGAAGCCTTACCGATAACATAAACAGTCGATTAACACATATTTTGTATGTTATATGTATTATATACTGTATTCTTACAATAAATTAAGCTATAGAAAAGAAAATGTTATTAAGAAAATCATAAGGAAGTGAAAATACATTTACCGTACTGCATTTATTGATATCGTAAGTTTACGTCCTCTGTTTACAAGATGAATCGTCTGTTTGTCAGTCGCTACATCAATAGTGTCTTATATGATACAAAACACCAGATGTTATACGTATTACTAACACTAGCCATCAAAAATGAAAAGATAATGTGAAAAAGAAATTATAGTATTCATATTTATTTACAGGTATAATGATTCATGCATTGATAACGAAGAAGCAGCAATATGACTGCTTTATGGTAGCCTAGCCTATACACTAATGAATGAATCGTTATAATTTTTTTTATTTTATTCTAATTAATTTAATAAATGTAACTAATTAACAACAGTTAATTTTATGCAGCGATGATTTAATACTGCATCTTTCCGTTTGTTTACATTTCTCTCGACTGCAAATGCCCATGTACAGCCTGTAACTGTTTGTGTGCGTAAGTTTTGATAAATCTTCACTTTTTCTAATAGATTTGTGTATATTTTATGGTAGTAAATGATAAAATACACTAGTATCTACATATATTTTATGAATTCATGACATACTTAACTCTTTCTTAATTTTTTCGATATTTC